>NW_027453855.1:91555-143373 GCF_040206685.1 Ascaphus truei
TGAAGACGGGGCGGGTGGGGGGGAGGGAAGAAGGGGCGGGTGGGGGGGAGGAAGAAGGGGCAGGCGGGGGGAGGGAAGAAGGGGCGGGGGGGAGGGAAGAAGGGGCGGGGGGGAGGGAAGAAGGGGCGGGGGGGAGGGAAGAAGGGGCGGGGGGGAGGGAAGAAGGGGCGGGGGGGAGGGAAGAAGGGGCGGGGGGGAGGGAAGAAGGGGCGGGGGGAGGGAAGAAGGGGCGGGGGGAGGGAAGAAAGGGCGGGGGGGAGGGAAGAAAGGGCGGGTGGGAGGGAAGAAAGGGCGGGGGGGAGGGAAGAAAAAGAAAGGGCGGGGGGGAGGGAAGAAAAAGAAAGGGCGGGGGGGAGGGAAGAAAAAGAAAGGGCGGGGGGGAGGAAGAAAAAGAAAGGGCGGGGGGGAGGGAAGAAAAGAAAGGGCGGGGGGGAGGGAAGAAAGGGCGGGGGGGAGGGAAGAAAGGGCGGGGGGGGAGGGAAGAAAGGGCGGGGGGGAGGGAAGAAAGGGCGGGGGGGAGGGAAGAAAGGGCGGGGGGGAGGGAAGAAAGGGCGGGGGGGAGGGAAGAAAGGGCGGGGGGGAGGGAAGAAGGGGGGGGGGGAGGGAAGAAGGGGCGGGGGGGGAGGGAAGAAGGGGCGGGGGGAGGGAAGAAGGGGCGGGGGGAGGGAAGAAGGGGCGGGGGGAGGGAAGAAGGGGCGGGGGGAGGGAAGAAGGGGCGGGGGGAGGGAAGAAGGGGCGGGGGGAGGGAAGAAGGGGCGGGGGGAGGGAAGAAGGGGCGGGGGAGGGAGGGAAGAAGGGGCGGGGGAGGGAGGGAAGAAGGTGCGGGGGGAGGGAGGGAAGAAGGTGCGGGGGAGGGAGGGAAGAAGGTGCGGGGGAGGGAGGGAAGAAGGTGCGGGGGGAGGGAAGAAGGTGCGGGGGAGGGAGGGAAGAAGGGGCGGGGGAGGGAGGGGAAGAAGGGGCGGGGAGGGAGGGGAAGAAGGGGCGGGGAGGGAGGGGAAGAAGGGGCGGGGGAGGGAGGGGAAGAAGGGGCGGGGGAGGGAGGGGAAGAAGGGGCGGGGGAGGGAGGGGAAGAGAAGACGGGGGAGGGGAAGAGAAGACGGGGGGAGGGGAAGAGAAGACGGGGAGGGGAAGAGAAGACGGGGGGAGGGGAAGAGAAGACAGGGGGGAGGGGAAGAGAAGACAGGGGGGAGGAAGAGAAGACGGGGGGAGAGGAAGAGAAGACGGGGGGAGGGGAAGAGAAGACGGGGGGAGGGGAAGAGAAGACGGGGGGAGGGGAAGAGAAGACGGCTGGGAGGAGAAGAGAAGACGGGGGAGGGGAAGAGAAGGCAGGGGGAGGGGAAGAGAAGGCAGGGGGAGGAGAAGAGAAGACGGGGGAGGGGAAGAGAAGACGGGGGAGGGGAAGAGAAGACGGGGGAGGGGAAGAGAAGACGGGGAGGGGAAGAGAAGACGGGGAGGGGAAGAGAAGACGGGGAGGGGAAGAGAAGGCAGGGGGAGGGGAAGAGAAGACGGGGGGAGGGGAAGAGAAGACAGGGGGGAGGGGGTGGAAAGGAAGACGGGGGAGGAAAAGAAGATGAGGAGGAAAGGAAGACTGGGAGGGGGAGGAAAGGAAGACTGGGAGGGGGAGGAAAGGAAGACTGGGAGGGGGAGGAAAGGAAGACCGGGATGAGGAGGAAAGGAAGACCGGGAGGGGGAGGAAAGGAAGATCGGGAGGGGGAGGAAAGGAAGACTGGGAGGGGGAGGAAAGGAAGACTGGGAGGGGGAGGAAAGGAAGACTAGGAGGGGGGAGGAAAGGAAGACTGGGAGGGGGAGGAAAGGAAGACTGGGAGGGAGAGGAAAGGAAGACTGGGAGGGGGAGGAAAGGAAGACTGGGAGGGGGAGGAAAGGAAGACTGGGAGGGGGAGGAAAGGAAGACTGGGAGGGGGAGGAAAGGAAGACTGGGAGGGGGAGGAAAGGAAGACTGGGATGAGGAGGAAAGGAAGACTGGGATGAGGAGGAAAGGAAGACCGGGATGAGGAGGAAAGGAAGACCGGGAGGGGGAGGAAAGGAAGACCGGGAGGGGGAGGAAAGGAAGACCGGGAGGGGGAGGAAAGGAAGACCGGGAGGGGGAGGAAAGGAAGACTGGGAGGGGGAGGAAAGGAAGACTGGGAGGGGGAGGAAAGGAAGACTGGGAGGGGGAGGAAAGGAAGACTGGGAGGGGGAGGAAAGGAAGACGGGGAGGGGGAGGAAAGGAAGACGGGGAGGGGGAGGAAGACTTACCGGGATAGGGATGGAGAGGGGAACAGGCACTTTCTGGGAGTATAAGTGCATGGGCACCGGCACAAATATGGGGGACTGGGATCGGCAGAACAATGACCTGCGGCTTCCAGTCCTCTTCTACAGCAGAGCAAGAAAGGACAGTGATGAGACCTGAACATTATTCACCAACACAGCGTTACCACTTTCCCTCTCCCCTCCCCCGCGATATCACCCATTTCCCCCTCCCCAACGCGGCGTCATCAATACCCCTTCTAAGTCACCAGGAGTCGTTGTCGTTCCCCTGCCCTTTAACGGTGCACTAGAAGCCTCCCAACCCAACAGTGTGTATTATGGGGCCCCCCTCACCCCCAAGACACACAGCGTGTACCTGTCCCTCCCCAGCTCTCTCACCCGTCTGACACTCCTTGCTCTTGGTCTCCACCCTGCAGGACACCCCACGGTTCTGCATTAGCGGTTTGCACATGGCAGCTTTGTTTTTGCGGGGTGTGGCGGGGTGTGGCGGTGGTGGGGGGGGCAGGAGACAGTTGTGCTGAGCGAGTTTTTGCGGGGGCCTAAAATAATTAATAGAATACATTAGGCAAAGCAGAGACGCACAGAATCCTGGGTCTGTCCCTTCTCCACACTCCCCCATGGCCTCTCCTTGGTTCCTCCCCACCCTGCCCCACTTCCCCCAATCCTCTTACCATGTTGGTCTCAGTTTTGTGCTGGACATTTGCTGATGTTTTGGATCCCGGTGTCTGACCTGTCGGTGAGTAGGAAACATTATCAAAAAGCAAAACTCTGGCCTCTTTTGACCCCCCCCCCCCTTTTTGTTTGCCCCAATTCCGCTAAGGCATCCCCCCTTTCGCTGATCCCCTGCCACGCTGGTCTCCCCCACCTTGTGCATTGGCATTTCCCCTATGATGCTCCAGCAACCCCCCTCCCCCTCTCCTTTTGCTCTGGTCTCCTCTCCCCCCTCTCCTTTTGCTCTGGTCTCCTCTCCCCCCTCTCCTTTTGCTCTGGCCTCCTCTTCCCACACACACCTTCGTCTCTGGCCTCTTTTCCCCCCTTCCCCTTTTGCTCTGGCCTCTGCCCTTCACCCCCTCCAGGCTCCTCCCTGTGTAAGGCTCTGTACCTTTCTTGCTGTATAGCAGGCTTTCTGGCCCTTTCTGTGTGTCCAGGTTGGGTTGGTTCTGTTGGTTGTAGAAACGTAACAGACACTGCTGATTGCAGAAATGTTTCATCTCCCCGCGCCAGTGAATGGTTTCCACCAACTTGCCCTGACGCTTGCAGGCGTGACACCGGGCTGCCTAAAAAGAGCGACACCGACAGGGTTAGTGTGACACTGTTCTACCTATTATTTTATGTTTGTATGGTGCCAACATATTCCACAGCGCAGAACAATCTGGGAGGCCAATAATATTGTATGACAAAGAGCACATATATGTTAAGACAACAGGAAGGAGGTCCCTGCCTCAAAGAGCTTACATTCTAGAGGGTGATACAAGGAAGTGTGTGAGTTTATTAACAAGGGTTTGGTAATCAACATCAGAATATACGGTTCTAGAATTAAAGTATAAGAAAGCCAGGGGAGTGTTGGATAGGTCTTCTTGAAAAAGTTTGTGTTTAAGAAACTTTTAAATGTGTGTGGTGGGGAGAACCTGATTGTGCGTGATCGAGAATGGTGTGCAGCCCGGAAAAAGTCTTGGAGGGGGGAGTGAGGAGATAACAAGGGTGGGGGGGGGGGGGGGGTGAGGAGGTAACAAGGGAGGGGGGGAGTAGGGAAGTAACAAGGGAGGGGGGAGTAGGGAAGTAACAAGGTAGGGGGGAGTAGGGAAGTAACAAGGTAGGGGGGAGTAGGGAAGTAACAATGGAGGGGGGAGTAGGGAAGTAACAAGGGAGGGGGGAGTAGGGAAGTAACAAGGTAGGGGGGAGTAGGGAAGTAACAAGGTAGGGGAGAGTAGGGAAGTAACAAGAGAGGGGGGAGTAGGGAAGTAACAAGGGAGGGGGGAGTAGGGAAGTAACAAGGGAGGGGGGAGTGAGGAGTTAATAAGGGTGGGGGGGGTGAGGAGGTAACAAGGGAGGGGGGAGTAGGGAAGTAACAAGGGAGGGGGGAGTAGGGAAGTAACAAGGTAGGGGGGAGTAGGGAAGTAACAAGGTAGGGGGGAGTAGGGAAGTAACAAGGGAGGGGGGAGTAGGGAAGTAACAAGAGAGGGGGGAGTAGGGAAGTAACAAGAGAGGGGGGAGTAGGGAAGTAACAAGAGAGGGGGGAGTAGGGAAGTAACAAGAGAGGGGGGAGTAGGGAAGTAACAAGAGAGGGGGGAGTAGGGAAGTAACAAAGGAGGGGGGAGTAGGGAAGTAACAAGGGAGGGAGAGTAGGGAAGTAACAAGGTAGGGGGGAGTAGGGAAGTAACAAGAGAGGGGGGAGTAGGGAAGTAACAAGGTAGGGGGGAGTAGGGAAGTAACAAGGTAGGGGGGAGTAGGGAAGTAACAAGGTAGGGGGGAGTAGGGAAGTAACAAGGGAGGGGGGAGTAGGGAAGTAACAAGAGAGGGGGAGTGAGGAGATAACAAGGGTGGGGGGGGGGGGTGAGGAGGTAACAAGGGAGGGGGGAGTAGGGAAGTAACAAGGGAGGGGGGAGTAGGGAAGTAACAAGGTAGGGGGGAGTAGGGAAGTAACAAGGTAGGGGGGAGTAGGGAAGTAACAAGGGAGGGGGGAGTAAGGAAGTAACAAGAGAGGGGGGAGTAGGGAAGTAACAAGAGAGGGGGGAGTAGGGAAGTAACAAGGTAGGGGGGAGTAGGGAAGTAACAACAGAGGGGGGAGTAGGGAAGTAACAAGAGAGGGGGGAGTAGGGAAGTAACAATGGAGGGGGGAGTAGGGAAGTAACAAGGGAGGGGGGAGTAGGGAAGTAACAAGGTAGGGGGGAGTAGGGAAGTAACAAGGTAGGGGAGAGTAGGGAAGTAACAAGAGAGGGGGGAGTAGGGAAGTAACAAGGGAGGGGGGAGTAGGGAAGTAACAAGGGAGGGGGGAGTAGGGAAGTAACAAGGGAGGGGGGAGTGAGGAGTTAATAAGGGAGGGTTGAAGTGAGGAGGTAATAAAGGGGGGGGGAGTGAGGAAGTAATAATGGAGGCACAGAGAGACTTAGATCAGGACCAGGAGAGCACTTGCAAATTAGGTCAGAGATGTAGAGAGGAGCAGTGTTCTGTATAACCTTGAGCACAAGGATCTTGAATGTGACTGTCCAGGTCGCGGGAAGTGCAAATGCTGTATCCAAAAATATATAAAAACACACACAATAGTGCAATATGTCTGATTACCAGAAAAAATAAACAGGACTTGGAAGGGAATATATATATATTCCCCACTATCACTAGCAAATCCCAAATTCGTGGCCAGCAGCCTCTCTGAAGTGCTGAAAAACTCTGTGTTTCATGATACTCCTGATGAAACCGCCAGCGATAGAGTTTTTCAGCACTTGAGAAAGGACGACACCAGTGCAGCAATTTTGGTGGATTGTTCCATGAGGAAGGGACATATTTTACAAATATTACAGAGGTGGGAACATGATTTGTAGATGTACTAAATGTGTGGGATGGAGAGGGAGAAATCAAGAATGACACCTAGGCAACTAGCTTGGGGTATGTTGGAAGGGACCATTTCATGTTACAGTTGGAACCACAGCTTGAAGCACCTTCCCACTAAACCTTGCATTCGCAGATTATTGAACATCTAGTCGGTAATGTTTAGCAACGGTGTGTAACGAAGACCATGTCGCTGCTTTACAAATGTCCTGAGGACAGGCCTGGGCCGTCTCCACCCAGGAAGCTGCCATTGCTATACTGTAGTAGAATGAGCCTTCAAACCTACAGGAGGAATTACTCCTGTTGACTCATAGGCTTCATTAATAGCGCCTTTGATCCATCTGGAAATAGAGGCAACAGATGCTGCCTGACCTTTCCTGGGTCTATCACCACAGCACAAATAACCTACAGATTTTCCTAATACTATCCCTCCTTTGCACATATGTCGTTCGAGCCCCAACTACATCTAGACTGTGCCACTGATGTTCCCCAAAACAAGTTGGATTAGGACAAAATTAGGGAAACACAATTTCCTACTTGATATGAAAATCTAACAACTTCAGTTGAAAATGTGGAACAATCCTGAACACACTTATCCTAATGTAGCTAAAAGAATCGCTCACGGCAGGCTAGTCTGGCTTTCTCTAATCCTACGCGCTGTTGCAAGTGCTATAAGGAAAACTGCTTTCATTGTGAGTTACTTCATAGAAAGCTCGAGAACCAGTTCAAATGTGGATGAAGCAAGATGCTCCAGCACCAGATTTAAATCCAACGGAGGAACAGGAACCCCGATTGTGTGTCTAATGCTAGACATGGCTCTCATAAATCTAGCGAATATATGATCCAAGGCAAATCTGATGATAAAATGAGCCTAATGCAGAAACTTGGACTAAGATCCTGGTTTCAAACCCTTTTTAAATCCTTGCTGAAGTAAAGTCCAGTGTACTAGAAATTTCCAGCTGGAAAGGTTCCACCTTAGTTTACACCAGGGGTAAGCAAACGGGGGGTGGGGGGGGGGAGGGAGAGGGGTGAGATTTTCCAGAGGGCGGGGGTGAGATTTTCCAGGGGGCGGGGGTTCGCGGTGCTTAGAGGCCCAGCGCTCTTCCCCACATTTAAATTAAATGCAGGGGGAGTGCGCGAGGCTTCAAACTCCCTCTTACCTGCTCAGTCGGCTTCTGGCAACACGTCGCCATGACAACGTGATGTCACATGACGTTCATAGTTACATAGTAGATGAGGTTGAAAAAAAGACATGCGTCCATCAAGTTCAAGCTATACGCCAAATGACGCTGCCGATGCCAGAGAGAAGGTAAGAAGGGGGCACAAAGATGAAAAATTGTGTACCTGTTTTACACCATAGTATACATGTCCTCCAGATTCGGTAATAGATTTTAGAAGTTACATTTTCTGGAACACATAAGGCCGAGTCCACGCTGCCGCTGAGCTCGCTCATCCTTGAGCGGTGACGTCACCAGCTCTCCAAGCATGAGCAATAAATAGGCTGTCCTGCAACTTTTTAGAGCAGGAGCAGGGGGGCGTGGCTATTAGGGGAGGGGGCATGTAATTGGCTGAATAGGGGCTGTGTGTGTGTCTGTCCATTTTCTCTCCCCCCCCTTCTCTCCTTCCCCCCTCACTTTGTTTGCCCCCCCACACCACAACACTTTGTTTGCCCTCCCCCACACCACACCAGTCCATTTTGCCCCCCCCCCCTGCACCAGTCCGTTTTGCCCCCCCCCCACACCAGTCCATTTCCCCCCCCCCCACACCAGTCCGTTTCCCCCCCCCCCCACACAACACCAGTCCGTTTCCCCCTCCCCCCCCCTTCTACTTCTCTCAGCTAGAAATTCCCTGTTTGTGCTTGGTGTAGTGACAGGGCATTACAACACGCCCTCTCTCTTCCCATTGGTCAGAGCAGGGTCATGTGACCCTGCTCGGAGCCTGAAAGTATCTCTCCAGTGTCCATGAGCGCCCACGCACAGCGCAAACGTGAACGGGAGGATTCCCATTCACAGAGGTAAGCGTGCTAAGCGCAAAGCGCATAGCGAGCTCAGCGCCAGCGGGGACTCAGCCTAAGAGTTGATATAACTACAGTGGAGAATCCCTGCGCTCTCAATGACATCCTTTCAAAGTTCCACGCAGTCCGCTGCAAAAATTGAGGATTAGGGAAACAAACCGGAGCTTGAATCAACAATGTCAGAGATATCGGAAGAACCCGTGGCTCCTGTAGTGATAAGGTTAAGTCTGCAAGCCATGTTCTTCTAGGCAAATAAGTGGGCTATTAGAAGAACTCTAGCTTTGTCTCTCAGTCTTGTTCCTCACCCACTGTAGAAGAGGGAATGGAGGGAAAATGTAGCAGATTAAAGTCCAAAGTGATTGAGAATGCATCTCTGGTCATGGCCCTCAGAAGGTGACATTTTGCCACGTACGTTTGCACCTTCTTGTTGACTTCTGATGCCATAAACTCTACCTTCGGTTGACCCCATTTTCATACTAACTGATCGAACAGTTCCTGGTTCAGCGCCCCCTATCCTGGGTATATTGGACACCTGCTAAATCTGCTTCGTAATTTAGGCCTCTCCATGTGCAGGATTCTGGAGGTTCTTCGAGAACAAATTTATATATGCTACTGCTGTAAGGTTGTCGGACAGAATCCTTAATGGGGAATGGCTCAATGTAATCTGAAGACCTTGTATGACATCAAATATGGCTCGAACTTCCAAAACGTTGATCAGAAGAAGTTTCCTTTCCTGAAATGACCAGAGATTCCGTGGATCATATAATCCTGACAAGTCATCCTAAGAGGCTTGTGTCCGTCTTTAATATGGTCCACATCGGAGGAATCAATAACCTTTCTTTTTGCTAAATTTTTGATTGAGGTCCATCAATGCAAAATCTTGTGCCTGATAACAGGAGTCTGGAATTTATCTTGGGATTCCAATGCTCCCCTAAAGTGAAAAAGTTTCTCTGCAGTGGTGGTGAAAATGTGGTGCAGGGAACTACATCTGTGACCGAGCCGAGATGACCTATCCAATGCATGATTTGTGCCTTTGATGATTCAGAGATGTCTGAAGAATTGGACCCCCCAATATTCCTGTGAATCTTTGGGATAGGTAGTGACAGCAGGCCTTCTTGTGCATTTAACACAACTCCTAGAAACTGAAGGCTGGCATGAGCCTGCTTTTCCTTAGATTATTACAGTACATTGTGAACTGTACGTATATGATCTATGGCAACCTAGTCTCATGGGGCTTTGATCAGCCAATCGTCCAAATATGGCACCATGAAAATGCCTTCTCTTACCGCTGCCATGGCTATCATGACCTTCGTGAAGGTTCTGGGTGCTGAACCCAGTTCAAATGGAAGACCCGTAAACTGGTAGTGACAGACGTTTAAACAAAATCTCAGGAACTGGCGGTGTTATTCTTTTATTGGAATATGGAGATAAGCATCTTTTAGG
This sequence comes from Ascaphus truei, assembly GCF_040206685.1. Classification (NCBI taxonomy): domain Eukaryota; kingdom Metazoa; phylum Chordata; class Amphibia; order Anura; family Ascaphidae; genus Ascaphus; species Ascaphus truei. The sequence continues at coordinate 100,827 of NW_027453855.1, forward strand.
TCTATTGAGGCCAAATATTCTCCTTTCTCCATCACCGATATGACAGCCCTTAAAGATTCCATCTTGGAGTGGCATATGTTCAAAAGTATCAACTTCCTTCAGATTTAGGGCTTCTCTGAATCCACCAGATGCTTTCAGCACTAGAAACAGAAGCGGAAAAAAAAACAAAAAAACCCAAACCTTTGGTCTTTCTGAAACTGCAGTACTGGCGGAATCGTAGCATTGGCCAGCAGATCTTGAACTGCACGATTTAAGTCTTGATTCTTATCCAGATTGTTTGATAGATGCGATGCTCTGAAATGATGACCTGGTATCTTCAGGAACTCCAAGGAATATCCTTGAGCTAGATTCTGTAGAATCCAGAAATCCACTGTTGTCTGGGACCAGTGTGGCGAAAATGGGGGTAATAAGCGCATTAATAAAGGCAGTGTGCTCGGCTGGTTACCCCTATTTTGTATTGGGGATGAAGGGGTTAATTTTTCATGCACTGTACATGTCTTATTTTTCCCTCTGCCCCTTATTGTCCCCATTTTGCAGGATTGTATGTGCTTGCAGTATAGTACATCCCAAGCACACACATATGAAAAATATAATTGTGAAATAAGGGGACCAGGTATGATCAATAAAGTGTATTTTTGCTGCAGGTTTTAAGAGACAAGCAGGATGAGGTTTTTTTTTCTCCTGTCATTAAAATGCACACAAGAACCAAATGTTTTGACACCTATAAGCTGGGTCACTTGCCTATGTAAGCTTCAAAGCTAGCCTGCTGGGCCCAAGCCTGTAAGTCTCTCTGGAAGTTGCATATCAAAAGACCCAGAGTAAGGGGGGTGTGAATTGGCCAGATGGATGCTAAATAGGAAATCCTGGTGACCATTTGTGCTGGCTCACACCCTGAGTTTCCCCCTTCCAGCCTGAGAGGGGCCAGGTACGGAGGGGAGTGCACCTATGCTAAGTAGTCAAGATGGCGTTGTCGCACATGCTCTGTGTGAAGAGGAAATCCCTAGTGCCCACTCTCCAAACTGTGGGCAAGTAGGTGATTGGGGAATTATTACGTTCCCACGAGGGGGATTGGGTGGGTATGTTAGCGATAGGCTTCCAAATCTTATATACATTCCACCCAGGCTATTCCCATTGTCTTTCGTTTTTCACTCTACCAGGTGAACGGATTTCCAACACGCTTCTCATAGCAGAGAAGAGCAGCAGCACATTCCTGGAACGCAAACAGTCTTATTACATCGGAACCAAGGACAAAACTCTGCGTTAGGACACTGTGGTTGCTGGGGGTTATTTGATTAACCCCAACGGACCAGAAAAGACTTTGAACATTCACAGAAGGGTTGGGCTGGCAATTTATGCCCTTGCAAAAGGACTACATTTTAAAAGACAATCTTCTGGTGCTTTGCCCCTTTCTGGACATTATCCCCTGTTCCTATACCAGTAAGTGTAATTATTAATTCTGCAGTTGTCGTGTGTTTGCCTATCAAGGGAATAAATCTCAGTTTATTTTGCTCAACTTGTTCTGCTCAATTGGGATCCACAAAATATAAATGCATTAATAAGTGCGTCCATCGTGACAACCAGCAATCCAGAAACCTAGTTAGTCTACTGGAAGTTTATCTAGGGCCGAGGTGGGGAACCTTGTAGTCAATAGCCACAAGTGGCTAATTGGCCATCAGAGTGTGGTTAACTCGAGTTTAAAAAAAAATGTGACCTAGATCTGATAAAACTAGCTTCTATTACAATGGATGGTGCACCAGCAATGATAGGAAGAAGATCGGGATTGGTTTCTCGTTTGAAGCAGCATTTGAGTGAGAATGGTGTGAAAAACATGTCGCCCTTCCATTGCATTCTGCATCAGAATTTGTGTGCTCAGATGCTCGGAACCAACACGTTGAAAACGTTGATGGGCATGGTTGTGAAAATTGTGAATTACATCCGAAGTGGAAGTTACCTCATCCATCGACAGTTTGTTGAGGCGTTGAACGAACGCGGTGATTGTGATTTCGAGGATCTTACCGACTATGCAAATGTGAGATGGTTGAGCTGAGGAAAAGTTCTGGAATGGTTTACCTATTTCCTGCCTCAAATTAAAGATTTTCTTGTTGAGAAAGTGGCTAGAAAACTTTTGTCACATTGAGAACACTTGATGGCAGTGTGATTTACATTTTATGTGAGATATCATGGCTCACTTAAATGAATTAAACGTGAAGCTGCAGGGAAAGGTTGAAGTAATATGTGAGCTGGAACAACATATTCAAGAATTCAAGTCAAAACTGAACCTCATTCTGGTACAAACTCAGGACTATTTGGCCCATTTTGCAAACCTGACTATATTTCTAGAAAAAAAATGAGGAGTGTGGTCTACTCTACGTGAAACGGCAACTCTACGTAAACTGGATAAAAAACCTGTCCCAGAAATGATTCACGTTTTTCTGATTTCAATTACTTCAAATTGGCATTTAAATTCTTGCGTGATCCATTACACTTTGATAATACAAATTCAAGCAAAGAAATTTCCACCTTTCTGTCTTTGGACAAGTGCATCTTGAAATGATTTGCTTTCTCTTCAGTTTGGAACACTTGAAAATGTACCCGAATTCTTCAGTTACAGATATGTGAAAATCTATTCTGACTGACAACGATCTCCCAACTTTGAAAACGGGCATTTCAAAATTATTGTCCATGTTTGGGTCAACGTGGGTGTGTGAATCGACGTTCTCTACGATTCATCAAGAAAAAATACAGGTCTCTAATTGTTTATGTCAGTTTGGTGGCGGAGATAAGATGCGCATTGGGGGCAGATATCCAGCCAATGTTTATGCAACTTCTCAGAAAAAAGTATTGTCACATTTTGCATTAAATTGTCTTATATTTTCAATTTGAAGAATTTATCATTTGCGTTTGAGGCCGTTGTAACCGAGTAGTCAAAGTGTACATGTTTTGAATAAACTTGTTCAAACAGTGTGTGGTTGTGTTAAATGTTCGATTGAGCAACCTAATGTCTCAGTTTTTACATGGTGTGGCTATTTTCACTTCTCATTCGCTACACCTGTGGCTACATTGAAAAATAGGTTGCCCACCTAGGATCTAGGGCAATCCCGACCCAGAGTGTAGTTGGGGTGGAAACCGCTTCAGATTATAGGCTCTTTCTGGTTCATAGGATCTTGTCTCCTGAAAACTCGTAGTATACACAGGGGGCACCTCGCTACACCAAACAAACAAACATGAAGCTTGAAAATAATCTACCTGTGCAAGGGAGAAACCACAATATGAACACACAAATAATCAGCTATGATTATATAACGCCCCCTATAAATGCACGCTGGGTAGGGGCAGTTTCTGTTTACCTACAGTTGTGCCTTTTGAACATTACTTGTTCAGTCTCGTTCCGTGCCTCCACACATTTGGGGATTTTAGTCCATGCATTCTTGTGCATTTTTATGGTGTCTCGTCATTTTTATAGTATTTATTAAAGTATTTTTTATTTTTATTTGAGTGGGGCCTTTTGCGGTTTACCCTATTTAGGGAATAGGTTATTTAGTGGCCTTTTATGAGATGACAATATATTCATTTTATCACCTACCCAGCGTGCATTTATAGGGGGCTTTATATAATCACAGCTGATTATTTGTGTGTTCATCTCCTGAAAACTCGTCCTGGTAGTCTGACAAAGGAGGAAGGTCAAACTCTTCTCTCATGGGGCAGAAAGTGACCTTTTCTCCAGTCATTTTAGAGATTATATTGTCTAATGTTCCACTCAGAGGTATGAATCTGCAAAATGCAACAAAACTAGCTTACTTTTAGACAAGGCAATACAGGACTAGGTTTAAGCCATAATGCTCTTTTTACAGCTATGGAACATGCTGACGACCTTGCCACTAGTCGAATGATGTCCATTGAGGAATCACAAAAAAAAATGAATCATACATAGTTACATAGTAGAGGAGGTTCAAGAGAGACATACTGTATGTCCATCAAGTTCAACCTATGCTAAATTTAGACAGATACTTTATCCTATATTTGTAATTGCAGTATATTGATCCAGAGGAAGACCCCAGTGAAATATCATCCAATGAAATCTCAAAAGGGGAAAATAAATTCCTTCCTGACTCTAAGAATTGGCAATCGGATTACTCCCTGGATCAACATCCTTCCCATGTTCACTTATTTGGTATATCCCTGTATACCGTTGCTTTCAAAAAAGGTGTCCAACCTTTTTAAACATATCTATTGTATCTGCCATCACAGTCTCCATGGGTAATGAATTCCACATTCTATCTGCCCTTACTGTACAGAACCGTTTCCTTTGTTGCTGGTGAAATCTCCTTTCCTCCAACCTTAAGGGATGGCCCCGAGTCCTTTGTACTGCACGTGGGATGAATAGTTCTTTTGAAAACTCCTCGTATTGTCCCTGAATAGATTTGTATATAGTTATATCCCCCCTTAGAAGCCTCTTTTCTAATGTAAATAAATCTAATTTAGCTAGCCTCTCCTCATACGTCAGACTGTCCATCCTCTTTATTAATTTGGTGGCTCTTCTCTGCACTCTCTCTGTTCCAAACAGTATTCTACCATTCTCTTTTTTCCCTCTTCCGGTGAACTGTGGATCGATTGCTCCTGGAACCATTCTTTTCTACGAACTTTAAAACAGACTGTCAGGAAACCTGGCAACACCCTTCCCTCAGCCAAGGTAGGACCAGAATAACTGACCTGAGATGGGAGGTTGGAGTGTGCAGGTTGTAGAGGGGGGTGGGGAGAGAAGATAGAAGACTTCCTCTTCAGTAACAGGAAGCAGTGGAGGATTGCTTTGTAAGCATGGTGGGAAGTGTTTTGTGTAGATGGGGCTGGACAAATGCAATGTTGTGAAAAATAGCATCAACTATCTTTAAAATGGTCAGCCATAACAGAAGTACAGTGACCTGCCGTGGGTGGTCAAAGGAGAGAGTTGAAAGTGAAAAACAAGATATGAGGGAGTAGAAGTCAGTGTTTAGAAATGGAAAGGGCAACTTTATAAGCAGTGTCACCGACAGTGACAAGAGACCCTGTGCAGCCTAAAGACTGACAGCAGTGACAGCCAGTGAGCGTGACACCAACAGATTAACAAAGTGTATATCAATGACTCTTCAGCTCTTTTACTACTGGTCTCGCTCTTTAGGGAGCATTGTCCCTCTTGGTGCAGTGTCATGCTCTGACTGTCAGCGACAGACAGTGGCACAATACGCATAGAGTGTGACAGACACCAACAGAAAGAGACTGTCTGACAGCTTGCCTGAGCATACGAGTTGTACACAAGATAGTAGCGAGCACCGTTCACCCAATATTTAATCACTAACAATTTGTTTTCACCATATCACAGTGCACATCTAGGTAGCGCCCCAGTGTCCTCACTTTCGTGAGCATATGAGTGTGTGAAAGAGGAGAGGAAGGGTTAAAATGATAGATTGAAGAGAGGGTTACTAAATACTAGTGGCAACCCAGAACAAACGCCGTTCTTCTACCCCACAGTACCAGCCCAACCACCCTCCCCTACCCCACAGTACCAGCCCAACCACCCCACAGTACCAGCCCAACCAACCCACAGTACCAGCCCTACCACCCCACAGTACCAGCCCAACCACCCCACAGTACCAGCCCAACCACCTCCCACCCCACAGTACCAGCCCAACCACCCCACAGTACGTCCCACCCCCTCCTACCCCACAGTACCAGCCCAACCACCCCACAGTACCAGCCCAACCACCCCACAGTACCAGCCCAACCACCCCACAGTACCAGCCCAACCACCCCACAGTACGTCCCACCCCTTCTTCCCCCCAGTACCAGGCTTCCCCGCGCCCCACAGAGTACCACTCCTAGCCTGCCCTGTGGGTACCTCCTCCACCCCACAGTACCACACCTACCCTTCTATCTCTCCCCCACAGAGTACCAGCAGTACCTTGAAATACCAGAGCAGGTACTTGCTCTTGCAATCCTCACTGCAGAAGTCCCAGGTGCTCCCGTCCAGCTCCTCAGTGACCGCTCGCTGGCAGGTCTGGGAACAGTATGTGCAGGTGATGCAGCACAGACCCAGGTTCTTGGTAAAGTCCTGTTTGTACAGTAGCACACACCCTGCATGCGGAAGAGAGGGGTACATTACCGGACTACCCAACTTATCACTGGCATCACCACTCCCTCTAGAACAGTCCTGTACCTATCACTTGTCTATTATAGGGACGCTCCCCCTATAACTGACCTGTACCAGTCACTCCAATTACAGGGACCACTCCCCCTATAACTGTCCTGTACCCATCACTCCTGTTACAGGACCCTTCCTCCTTGTTACCTTCACTACAGAAGTTTTTCTCCACCCCGGAGAAGCGAATCTTTTCGTGAAGTAGCTTTTCTTGCTTGCAGTACTCGCACTGAGACACCACCCCGTGCAGGCGCTTGTAATCCTCACAGCAATCCTTACAGCAGAACTGGTATACATGGTCCTGACAGAGGCAGAACCACACAGGTATAGGTGACTAGTGACGCCTACCCTGTGCACTGCACAGACCCTGTGACACTCACATACTGCCCCTTACACAAATCTGTGACACACACACAACTTACTCAAACGTGGTACACTGCTCCGAGACGTGTCACACACACACACACACCTCTTCCTGAGACGTGACACACACACCTCTTCCTGAGACATGTCAAACACACCTCTTCCTGAGACGTGTCACACACACACACCTATTCCTGAGACATGTCACACACACACACACACCTCTTCTTGAGACGTCACACACACACACACACACCTCATCCTGAGACGTGTCACACACACACACACACACACACACCTCTTCCTGAGACGTCTCACACACACACCCACCTCTTCCTGAGATGTGTCACACACACACACCTCTCTTCTTGAGACGTATCACACACAGACACAAACCTCTCTTCTTGAGACGTGTCACACACACACACCTCTTCCTGAGACATGTCACCCACACACACCTCTTCCTGAGACGTGTCACACACACACCCAACTCTTCCTGAGACGTGTCACACACCTCTTCCTGAGAAGTGTCACACACACCTCTTCCTGAGACGTGTCACACACACACACACACCTCTTCCTGAGACGTGTCACACACACACACCTCTTCCTGAGACGTGTCACACACACACACACACCTCTTCCTGAGACGTGTCACACACACACACCTCTTCCTGAGACGTGTCACACACACACCTCTTCCTGAGAAGTGTCACACACACACCTCTTCCGGAGACGTGTCACACACACACACCTCTTCCTGAGACGTGTCACACACACACACACACACACACACACACCTCTTCCTGACACGTGTCACACACACACCAAACGCTTCCTGAGACGTGTCACACACACCTCTTCCTGAGACGTGTCACACACACCTCTTCCTGAGACGTGACACACACACACCTCTTCCTGAGACGTCACACACCTTTTCCTGAGACGTGTAACACACACACACACACCTCTTCCCGAGACGTCTCACACACACACACACACCTCTTCCTGAGACGTGTCTCACACACACACCTCTTCCTGAGACGTCACACACCTATTCCTGAGACGTGTAACACACACACACACACTCACCTCTTCCTGAGACGTCACACACACACTTCTTCCTGAGACGTGTCACACACACACACACACACACACACACCTCTTCCTGAGACGTGTGTCACACACACACCTCTTCCTGAGACGTGTCTCACACACACACACACCTCTTCCTGAGACGTGTCACACACACCTCTTCCTGAGACGTGTCACACACACACACCTCTTCCTGAGACGTGTCACACACACACACCTCTTCCTGAGACGTGTCACACACACACACCTCTTCCTGAGACGTGTCACACACACACCTCTTCCTGAGACGTCACACACCTTTTCCTGAGACGTGTAACACACACACACACACACCTCTTCCCGAGACGTCTCACACACACACACCTCTTCCTGAGACGTGTCTCACACACACACACCTCTTCCTGAGACGTCACACACCTATTCCTGAGACGTGTAACACACACACACACACACTCACCTATTCCTGAGACGTCACACACACACTTCTTCCTGAGACGTGTCACACACACACACACACACACACACACCTCTTCCTGAGACGTGTGTCACACACACACACCTCTTCCTGAGACGTGTCACACACACACCTCTTCCTGAGACGTGTCACACACACACACCTCTTCCTGAGACGTGTCACACACACACACACACCTCTTCCTGAGACGTGTCACACACACACCTCTTCCTGAGACGTGTCACACACCTCTTCCTGAGACGTGTCACACACACACCTCTTCCTGAGACGTGTCACACACACCTCTTCCTGAGACGTCACACACACACACCTCTTCCTGAGACGTGTCACACACCTCTTCCTGAGACGTGTCACACACACACCTCTTCCTGAGACGTGTAACACACACACACACACCTCTTCCTGAGACGTCACACACACACACTTCTTCCTGAGACGTGTCACACACACACACACCTCTTCCTGAGACGTGTGTCACACACACACACCTCTTCCTGAGACGTGTGTCACACACACCTCTTTCCGAGACGTGTCACACACACACACCTCTTCCTGAGACGTGTCACACACACACACCTCTTCCTGAGACGTGTCACACACCTCTTCCTGAGACGTGTCACACACACCTCTTCCTGAGACGTGTAACACACACACACTCACCTCTTCCTGAGACGTCACACACACACACCTCTTCCTGAGACGTGCGTCACACACACACACCTCTTCCTGAGACGTGTCACACACACACACCTCTTCCTGAGACGTGTCACACACCCCTCTTCCTGAGACGTGTCACACACACACCTCTTCCTGAGACGTGTCACACACACACACCTCTTCCTGAGACGTCTCACACACACACCCACCTCTTCCTGAGATGTGTCACACACACACCTCTCTTCTTGAGACGTATCACACACAGACACAAACCTCTCTTCTTGAGACGTGTCACACACACACATACACACCTCTTCCTGAGACGTGTCACACACACACACCTCTTCCTGAGACATGTCACCCACACACACCTCTTCCTGAGACGTGTCACACACACACCCAACTCTTCCTGAGACGTGTCACACACCTCTTCCTGAGACGTGTCACACACACCTCTTCCCGAGACGTGTCACACACACACACACACACCTCTTCCTGAGACGTGTCACACACACACACCTCTTCCTGAGACGTGTCACACACACACCTCTTCCTGAGACGTGTCACACACACACGCCTCTTCCTGAGACGTGTCACACACACACACCTCTTCCTGAGACGTGTCACACACACACACACACACCTCTTCCTGAGACGTGTCACACACACACCAAACGCTTCCTGAGACGTGTCACACACACCTCTTCCTGAGATGTGTCACACACACCTCTTCCTGAGACGTGACACACACACCTCTTCCTGAGACGTCACACACCTTTTCCTGAGACGTGTCACACACACACTCACCTCTTCCTGAGACGTGTCTCACACACACACCTCTTCCTGAGACGTCACACACCTATTCCTGAGACGTGTAACACACACACACACTCACCTCTTCCTGAGACGTCACACACACACACTTCTTCCTGAGACGTGTCACACACACACACACCTCTTCCTGAGACGTGTCTCACACACACACACACCTCTTCCTGAGACGTGTCACACACACACCTCTTCCTGAGACGTGTCACACACACACACTCTTCCTGAGACGTGTCACACACACACCTCTTCCTGAGACGTGTCACACACACACACTCTTCCTGAGACGTGTCACACACACCTCTTCCTGAGACGTGTCACACACACCTCTTCCTGAGACGTGTCACACACACACACCTCTTCCTGAGACGTGTCACACACACACACCTCTTCCTGAGACGTGTCTCACACACACACCTCTTCCTGAGACGTGTCACACACACACACTCTTCCTGAGACGTGTCACACACACACCTCTTCCTGAGACGTGTCACACACACCTCTTCCTGAGACGTGTCACACACACCTCTTCCTGAGACGTGTCACACACACCTCTTCCTGAGACGTGTCTCACACACACACTCTTCCTGAGACGTGTCACACACACCTCTTCCTGAGACGTGTTACACACACCTCTTCCTGAGACGTGTCACACACACCTCTTCCTGAGACGTGTCACACACACCTCTTCCTGAGACGTGTCACACACACACCTCTTCCTGAGACGTGTCACACACACACCTCTTCCTGAGACGTGTCACACACACACCTCTTCCTGAGACGTGTCACACACACACCTCTTCCTGAGACGTGTCACACACACCTCTTCCTGAGACGTGTCACACACACCTCTTCCTGAGACGTGTCTCACACACACCTCTTCCTGAGACGTGTCTCACACACACCTCTTCCTGAGACGTGTCACACACACACACCTCTTCCTGAGACGTGTCACACACACACCTCTTCCTGAGACGTGTCACACACACACACCTCTTCCTGAGACGTGTCTCATACACACCTCTTCCTGAGACTTGTCACACACACACACTCTTCCTGAGACGTGTCACACACACACCTCTTCCTGAGACGTGTCACACACACCTCTTCCTGAGACGTGTCACACACACCTCTTCCTGAGACGTGTCACACACACCTCTTCCTGAGACGTGTCACACACACCTCTTCCTGAGACGTGTCTCACACACACACACTCTTCCTGAGACGTGTCACACACACACACCTCTTCCTGAGACGTGTCACACACACCTCTTCCTGAGACGTGTCACACACACACACCTCTTCCTGAGACGTGTCACACACACACCTCTTCCTGAGACGTGTCACACACACACACTCTTCCTGAGACGTGTCACACACACACCTCTTCCTGAGACGTGTCACACACACACCTCTTCCTGAGACGTGTCACACACACACACCTCTTCCTGAGACGTGTCACACACACACCTCTTCCTGAGACGTGTCACACACACACACCTCTTCCTGAGACGTGTCACACACACACCTCTTCCTGAGACGTGTCACACACACACACTCTTCCTGAGACGTGTCACACACACCTCTTCCTGAGACGTGTCACACACACACACTCTTCCTGAGACGTGTCACACACACACCTCTTCCTGAGACGTGTCACACACACACACTCTTCCTGAGACGTGTCACACACACACCTCTTCCTGAGACGTGTCACACACACACACCTCTTCCTGAGACGTGTCACACACACACCTCTTCCTGAGACGTGTCACACACACACACTCTTCCTGAGACGTGTCACACACACCTCTTCCTGAGACGTGTCACACACACACAATCTTACCTGCCAGTCCAGGATCTCTGGTTTCCCCGTGAATAGATTGTGACAATAGTGACAGTTCAGATGGATGCCGCCATCAGGACTCGTGCGCTGAGAGGAGACAGGAGGACAGCTGATCACGTGAATAATTCTGCAACAGCTCCTTCCAACAGAGGCCCAGATTCACTAAATGGTGCTAAGCTTTAGCATGTTTATCCCCATTCAAATGAATGAGGGTTAAGCTGTGCTAAAGCTTTGCACCCTTTAGTGAATCTGGGCCAGAGTGCTAAAGTCTGAATGGCACATCCTGATTCACACATGTGCATATACAACAGGGAGTTGCACACAGGATCACATGAGGTGACAGTCCTGAGCTTAGCAGCACATCATACAACACGAAGACTGCAAAGTCCAAAAACAATTCAGGGGAAAATAACAGCACCGTAAATCCCTCAGTCCAGGTGTCCCGGTAATGCCCATAGAGACATACAGGAGACACAAGGCCCAGAAGCAGAGCTGCACATAAATCTGGGTTACCTGGAACGTGGTCCAGCAGCTGGGGCTGCAGAACTGGTACAGAACCCGTTCTGTCTTGTTGTAATATGCTGGTTCAGAGAGGCTACGTCGGCACAGACTGCAGGGTCGAACAGGACCTGTGACCAGAAACAAGAGCAAAGGAGAGGCTGACCCATTAGGGAACCTGACAACATTAAGCACTACTGTGTACAGACATACCTTCTAATGCACCTACAGCCAGACCAAGTAGCCACCAGGACTACACACTACATGACAACCTCACTGCCTTCGGCCATCGCCACTGCCCAGCCGCAGGGCAACTTTCTAAGACCCCATTTATGAGCGCGCCCACGTGCCCAGCAGGACACTCAGAGCGGCCGCGAGCTGTCGGAGCAAGGTGCCCTGCGACTGGGGAGATCCGAGCGACGCTGAGGACATTTAAAGATGGTAGAAGGCGGTAAGGTAACCAGGGGCAAGTAGTTCTGGCGGCGATTTGGTTGCGACCAAATGGCCACGGCCAGTCAAAACATCCTAGACCGACCTACAACTTCCTCTCCTTAAAGGACACAGCCATACATAGAACTTTCCACAACCCCCTTCCACCACATATCATCTAACTCTTCCAAACATCAACCAGGGAACAGAAGCAGCTACATTAGACCCCTATAGGTTATTGCGGCTGAGAGAAATCACTACATAAAGTGAATGGGACAAACACCACAACCGTCTGATAGGGTTGGAAATGCTAGAAACTTACCGATCGCAATACAGTGTGGCTCACTGTAGGCATCTTTTGCAGGTTACACTGGGGGAGGTGGGGGAGGGACAGCCAGTGCTGCTGGCAGGATTTGGGTTATTAGAAGCATTGCAGAAGTTACCAGTTTGTACAAGGAGCAGCAAGCTCTCAGTAGTGTTACTAATGGGAGGAGTAATATTGTCCTAGTAAAGCCACCAGCAGCAGGGGTTGGTTCACAAGGTCATTGTAAGGTCACCAGTGGGAGGGGGCAATAATAGGGCTTTCATTGCGTTACTAGTAAAGAGGGGAAGGAGAATGTGAGGGGTCCCTCGGCTGCAGCTCTCACCAGTCAGTCCTGACTGCTTGACCTTGTGTGAGGTGATGCAGCAGATGGAGCAGAAGAGCCCCATGCGGCCGCTTTTGTCCACGTTGGACAACATCTCGAAGTTCTTGCACAGCGTCTTGCAGTACATGCATGGGTAAACCTTGGTGTTCTTCTGCAGGGGTAGAGTTGACAAACAATGAGCGGCATTGCGCGCACACGCCCCTCACCACACCTGTGTGCACCACCTGTCATACACGTGTCCCCCAAAACCAACTCCACCTGCCCCCAGCCACCCACAACATACACATCTCCTGCCCCACAAACCACCGCCAGCCTCCCACCTTCTTGTAGTTGTTCAGACAGGCTGCATTACAGAAGCGCTTCTGTTGTCCCTCGTGGAACAGATACTCCAGTGGCAGACCCTTGTTGTAGATGTAGATGCCACAGTTGTCGCAGCAGTTGGTTTTCAGGCCTTTGGTGGCTCGGAATTTGGTGAAACAAGAATCGCTGCACAGTCTGTGAACCACGCTCCCGTTACTGACCTCATGCTGAATCTGAGAGAGAGTGGGAGTTCCCGCAGAGTTATACTTCCATCTCCCCTTCTCACCTCTCTGACTGCTCCCTGCAGGTCCCCTGCACCCATCGGTACACAATACTTCAATCTCCGCTAACACTTTACCTACACAGGTTGACCCTCACCTCTCCAGTCTTGTGACAGATGCTGCACTTTATGATGTCAGGGACATCTGATGAGGTCTGAGAGGTGGGTCGCGGCTGCGCTTCGTACAGTGAGAGACAGACGGATGAACAGAACTCTTGAAATGATCCTCCGGACCCGGTCTGGGCGACCACAGAATCTCTAGAGCTCCGGATATCCCTGAAACGAAGAGATCAGAACTTCACACACCATAGCAACAAGAAGAAACAAATCAAAAAAGAGGAAGGGGCACTGACCGAGAGACAGGGAGAAGGGGCACCGGTCGAAAGATGGACCGGTCAAGAGACGGGAGGGGGTGCAGACACTAAAGAAGGGGGAATGCCAAGCGCAAACTGGGGGGGGGGGAAGGGGAGTTGGTGCCCAAAAGCATTGCCCCAGAAAAAGTGGGGGAAAGGGGAGAGCCCACCGGATCAGAGAAAGTGATGGAGGGGAGTCACATGCCAAGAGAAAAAAGGAGAGGGAGGGTGGGAGAGAGAAGACATGCCCAGCACAAGCTGGGGGGGTAGGTGCCCAGAGTGTTAGGTATTTAAAAGGCAACACACAGCGAGGGCGTGAATTTAACAAAGATATCTGCGGGGTGGAACACAGCTGCATTGGAAGCACCTACTTCTTACAGAAGGTGCAGATCTTCTTTCCCAGGGGCTTCTTGGAGAAGGTAGTGAGACAGGCTGAGGAGCAGAAGAGCTGAGGAAGTCCCTTCCGCTGGTACGCAGTCTGCCCCTTCTGCAGGGGGGTTCGGCAGTTGGCACACGTCATCTTGGTGAGCGCCGGTCGGGGGGAGCGCTGTGGCATCTGGTTACGGAGAGACATGCGTGTTGGACGTCGTGAGCGGAAGGGAACAAAATCCTCATCATTTGGATCATCCACCATAGCGTCCGAGTCTTCATCAGAAATCTGCACTGTACGGAGGAGACGGTGTGAGTGCTAAACGCTCACACCATAAGAGATCTAAAGCTCCATTCAGAAGGACATGCTGCCAGAACGCCAGAAGTGGCTGCACATATCTATATGAAAATCGGAAAGTGCTGTGCTTGGTGCCGTATTAATACAAGACTGTACCGTGATTAGCACCAGGCCTATACCGTTGCATTGTTTGAGAGTGTGGTCAGCTAACAAGCATTTACTTACTGCTCTGAGTGGTTACTACACCCTCGGCCCTCAGTGTCTCAGAACGCCGAGCTCGCTCACTCCGCTTCTGCTCCTGAAAGAAAGATCTGGAATCAGACGAATAAAGCCAACGGTGCGATTAGTAGCCATCTCTCTGAGAAACGAAGTCAGAGATATAACCATACGGTCGGTCCGTCCATGGATGGGACGAAGGGGCTTTTAAAAATCCAGGTACGAAATAGTGCCATATTTACCAAGTGGTGCTAAGCCTTAAAGCACAGTGCAGATCCCCTATACATAACCCATTTGTAATGTGAGCTCCATGTGAGCCCTTTAAAGCAGATTACAAACCTTTTTTTTCCACCTTTGATATTTATTTAGAAACAGTTTAAAAAACAAAATGGGTGAGCAGAGAGAAAAGGTGAAAACAGACGTCCCTACAGTATGGTGAAGAAACAGGATGAACTGGCCCTCTTATTCTCATTCGTAAATGGATCATTAAAGCTGCAGTTCAGTCTTTCTTTTTTTTTTTGTTTTTTTTTACTTCAATAGTTTCATGTGGGCAATCTCTAATTACCTAAAGAACTGCATAGCTGCCGGTCAATTCGTTCTCCGTCTATTGATCGGCAAAGTTTGGCGACATCTTTAAATATGGGGAATGTAAATCGTTGCTATAGGAACAAGCATGCTTGTTAAAATAGAATACAAGAAGATTGGTCTTTCAAAGTTGTTGTTTTTTTAAAAACAGAAAATGCTAAAAGTATTTTTTCTTACTACGGAACTGATTTATTAAAAAAAACACACATGCAGGATATTGACTGAACTGCAGCTTTAAGTGCCTTTAGGTTTAACACCGACCACTAAATCAATCTGGGCCCTAATATCTCGACAAAAATGCCCCTGGCTTAGAATAGACTAAAGTTAAACTTTTACTCAATTGAAATTACAAAAAAAAAAAAAAAAGTATGAAATATACAGGGAGGGTAAACGGCCACACAAGGTTTATAAATAATACAGCCTTTATTTTCTGTTATCTAAAAGATGTAAGGAAATTCTACAAATAAAAAACTATTTCAGACAAGCATAAAAACAGAGAAATTTTGATGTTACCGATGTTTATGTTTTCTCCAAGTCCTTCATGGTAGCCAGCACTGAATGGGTTAACATTGCTATTTTTGCAAAAGGGAGGGCAGAGAAATTTCTGCTTCTCCAGCATAAGAACGTCCATGAGGCCTGTCCGACAGCCAATCAAAGCAAACATAGCACAAAATACCCCAAACAGAAGGTCCAAAAACATAACATAGTATTCACTCCCATACCCCCTCCAAATAAACAGAGAAGGAGAACATTTCTGGCTACCATGGAGGACTTCGAGGACAAGAAATAATCGGTAAGATCAAGTTTCTCTGTTTTGTCGTCGTCACGATGGTAGCCAGTTCTGAATGGGATTAACCAAAGCAGTTTGGATAGGGTTAGGGTGAGACTTGGTACTGCTTGTAGGAACATTATAGCACACATTGCACCTGCAGAGGCAGATAGATTTAGTTGGTAGTGTTTAACAAACGCATGGACTGAGGTGGCTGCTCTGCAGATTTAGTTTGCTGAGCCAGTTCAGATAAGATGTTGCTCTTGTAGTTTGCCTTGATGCTTACAGGGGGAAGGCTCTCCCAAGCTCAGATGTACCTTTTAGCCATCTCGAAATTGAAGCTTTGGATGCCGGAAAACTGAGGTATGCTTTTCAGAATGATTTTATCTGTATGGATCTTAAAACATGGGAAGTCTACACGACTGTCCTTGGATCTCACCCGCCCTTCTTGCCAATGTTATAGCCGTCAGGAAGACTGCTGTACAAGCGGATTGATAACTAAATTAAGATCACAGGTGGTCAGAGGCTAAGAGATCCTGCGGTTCAATTTCTTGGTTGCTTTGAAAAAGCAAGAAATAGATGGATCCTCTACAACTGGATAATGAGATGTACTTACTGTAAAGGCTGAAATTTGTACCCCCAGAGATGCTGGCCGGAGACCCCTCTGGAAACCTTCCTGCGGGAAGTCTAATAAATGGGGTATCAACACAGACTTAAGGTCCAAGTTATGCTTTAAGCATACCCTGCAATGCACTGTGGTTGTAGAATTTTCAGGATGGCAGCAGAGTCTAGATATCACCTTTAGAGAAACCATTTTTCTTTAGGGTATGCCGTTCAATCTCCAAGCCGCTAAGGAAATGCGGTCTGGGTATGGATGGAGGATCGGCCCCTAACGTAGATCTGGTACTGGAGGAAGGGTCCAGTAATCCTCCATCGACATACATACTAGATCTGCATACATAGTATACGGATATAGCCTTTTTGGCTATACGAGACCTATCAAAATGGCCTCCACTGTGTCTGGGCTATTTTCCTTAGAACTCTCTGAATCATTGGAGTGGAGGAAAGACAAAGAAGCAGACAGGATCAAGGTATCAACATGGTGTCCAGGTGTACAACTTATAAATCTCTCCACATGGAGCAGTAGAGCAGGGGGTTGACGTTTCTGTGTGATGCCTTCATGTCTATTGAAGGCTTTCTCTATCTTGAAACAAGGTCTAAAAATATCTGGTGAGAATTCCTATTCTCCGGGATTAAGCTTGTTTCTGCATAAGAAGTCTGCTTCTATGTTGTTGATACCTGCCATATGGGTTGGTGAAAATCTAGGTATGCGGACTTCTGCCTAATGAAGAATGTAAGCTACATCTTGCATTAACCTGGCACTTCTGGTGCCGTCCCAGCCAGTTGATATAGGAGACTGCCGACGAGTTGTCTGATTCACAGGATGTTTTTTTTTTTTTTTTTTTAAAGAAATTTGTGAAGGATGTCTTTTGAAGATGACTTTTAGCTCTAAAAACTGGACAACCCTTCTCCTGAGGCGACCAATGTCCTTGGGCATGGAGATCTTTCAGAACTGCTCCACAACCAAATGCACGGTGCTGCAAGAACTACCATAATTTTGGTAAATATACTTGGGGCTGTGGCGATGCCAAAGGGCAACGTGGTGAATTGAAAATGGGAACCTTGGACGTAGAAATGCAACAACTTTTGAAACTCGTGATTGTGAAGATATGCATCTACTCGGTCGATGGATGTGAAAACCTCCCCCACTTGTATTGCGGCCATGAGGAATATGAGTGACTCCATCTTGAAATAATGGACTCTTAGTAAACCGTTGACACTTTTGCGGTCAATGACTAACTGAACGTCTCAAAATGCTTTGGGTACTAGAAAAGAAGTTGGGAGTAAATACCACTTTTCTGTTGAGGCTTTGGAACTGGGATGCTAGCTGCCTTCCTGAGGAGATTGTAAATGTCTCTGGAGAAAGCTTCTGCCAGAGAATCTTTTGGTGGGACAGATCCCATAAAGAGGTTTTCCTTTGGCCATCCTAGAATTTCCAATTTGTAACTGTGGAAGATAATCTCCCGTACCGATGAATTGGTTATTTTCTGGGCCCACTTCTCCTGAAACCAGGACAGTGTGCCACCCACCAGATCTCGGGAAGGTCGCTGCTGACAATCACAAGTTAAGCCTTTTAACCTGGGGCTTTGCTTTTTCCCAGGCGGGGACAATATCGGGGTGCCTAAAATAATTTTCAAGGTTGATTGGAGACCTGCCTAAAAAAATGGTCTGTAAGGCTTTGATTTCAGATATGATCTGGCGGGGCGAAAACTCTTCCCATTCTGATCATTTCTCCTGTGGAAGCGAGAAACTTTTGGCTTTAGAGAGTTTGTCTAGAATAGCATCCACCTCTTCTCCAAATAAATATGATCCTATAAATGGAAGAGTAATCAATTTCTTTTTTGACGACGTGTCTGCCGACTATGCTTTTAGCCAGTGGGCAGGACTAGCCATCACAGACAGGGATGAAGCTTTCTCTGTTATCATGATCATATCAAAAGATGAAATCGACAGCTTCTTTGAATATATTCAAACCTTCAAAATTCAGATAAAAGAAAAAGGGGTATAGTAGCGCCAACCGTATTTAGATGCAAAGGCAGATATTCAGTCCCATACACAGTGAAGTCCCGCTGCCAGAGTTCGTAGAGGTGATTCAAAATCCTCCAAATAATATGTCACTGAGGAAGCCAAAGGCGAAACGCGTCTGACTAAACTTGGACACTACAGGCCACCGTAGCTAGAAGGATGTAGCTCCACTCGGCTCTAAGACAGAACTGCTGCTGGTGCGCATGCGCGGGAGTGGAGCTGCGGCAAGCAGTCAGTGAAGGGAGGAACCGGACTGTGCACGAGGCCGGACGAGTCCCCCGCTTGCTGACGTCAACTCTTACGCCGAGACGGACCCCACACCGACACCTGGAGACTCAGGCGAGAGGCTTGTGGAGTCTGGGGAGAATTTAATTTCAATGCTACATATCGTTGGCTGTTTGTGAGTTTGCAATCTCTTTTTAACTTATTGTCTTTATTAAATGGTTTTACACTATATCCTTCTCCTTATATTTTGAGGCACAATCAGGAATTTCCCCCCTTTTTGAGGAGCCACTATTGATGTGAGTGTCCTTTTGCCTAATAACCATCAACACAAGCTATATTTTGTATTCATTCTAACCATCCCTTTTTGTGGTTTGTTGTTTTACTTCTTTTTTTCATATGTCCTGGAAACCACGAGTGGAACCATGCGCCGGAGGACCCCTTTTTTCCAAACCTTCAAAATTGTTTGCAAGAAGTTCCTGGAGATTATTGATCCATAGCTGCAAAGGCAAACAAGATCTTATCTTGCATCAAACGGGCAATGGATGGAAGGGAAGTACACATAATTATGCCCCTTTACAAAGCATTAGTAAGACCACAAATTGAATATGAAGTACAATTTTGGGTACCAATCCTAAGAAAAGACATTATGGAACTAGAGAGTGCAGAGAAGAGCCACCAAATTAATAAAGGGCATGGACAATCTAATTTATGAGGAGAGACTAGCTAAATTAGATTTATTTACATTAGAAAAGAGGCATCCAAGAGGGGATATGATAACTATATACAAATATATTCGGGGACAATACAAGGAGCTTTCAAAAGAACTATTCATCCCACGTGCAGTACAAGGACTCGGGGCCATCGCCTTAAGGTTGGAGGAAAGGAGATTTCACCAGCAACAAAGGAAAGGGTTCTTTACAGTAAGGGCAGTTAAAATGTGGAATTCATTACCAATGGAGACTGTGATGGCAGATACAATAGATTTGTTAAAAAAAAAAAGGTTGGACATCTTTTTAGATGGGAAAGGTATACAGGGATATACCAAATGAGTGAACATGGGAAGGATGTTGATCCAGGAAGTAATCCGATTGCCAATTCTTGGAGTCAGGAAGGAATTTATTTTTCCCCTTATGAGATATCATTGGATGATATGACACTGAGGTTTGTGTTTGCCTTCCTCTGGATCAATAAGTATAGATATAGGATAAAGTATCTGTCGTCTAAATTTAGCATAGATTGAACTTGATGGACGTATGTCTTTTTTCAACCTCATCTACTGTGTAACTGTGTAACTGTGTAACTGTGTAACTGTGTAACTGTGTAACTGTGTATGTGGTGTTCTAATGATACGCGTCACTGATGTAGCCAGCTTGAAAGATGTCCCAAGAAGTAATGTCTTCAGAAGGGTTTCCTCCGATACTATCAGAAAAGGAAGATCCATCTTCTAATGAAATAGGGGACTTGCAGGCTAAGGCCACGCGTATAGTGCCCGCGACGGGCGACGTCACCCGTCGCCGTCAGTGAAAGTTATATTTCACTTTGCGGCGGCTTTGCAGGCTTTCTGGCATTTGATTGGTTCAGGGGCTGTCACATGAGGCGACAGCCCTTGAAAAATCAAATATTGCCATCTTCCAAATTTAGCGCTGCGACGTCGCTCTTACTATAAACGCATGCAGCGGCGGAAATGTATTTGTTTTTTGGCGACGTCGCATCGCCGTCGCGGGCACTATACGCAGTATCAACCTTCTTGGGTGGTTTATCCCAGTATTTAGTATCCTGTTCTGTAAAGAGGTACAATTTATTCAATTTGTGCAATCAACCAAATGTCTTCACTCAGGAGATATCTATACAGTAGAAATATCAGATATTGATTGATGTACAGGAAAATAGTTGGATTTCTTTGCCTTTCCTTCAACGCTCTATGCAAATGGCCCATATGTGTCTCTATGTCTTCAATTTACAGAGTAGATTTCATACAGTATGTTCAATTACCCTATCGATCGATCGATTCGGGGGAAAAAACCTGAGTCTTCTTTGAGCTTCACTTGTTCCACCAACAAATGATTGGTCCCAATCAGAAACTACTTTGACCTCTGGGTTAGAAGTTGCCACTGAAAGTTCGAGGGACACCTGGACCGTTTATGAGGTCTTCTACATTAATCATTAACACTTTCCATGGTCTCAATCACAGGATTTAAAAAAGGGAAAAAAAGGTAAAATCTACTGGGGAATTTCTTGTGTTTTTAATGCATTCCTGACACTGTGTAGCTGGATTGTAGCTTAGAATCCTAGTTAGCGCACATCGCCGCGGGGCTGGTCTTGCTGGATTGTAGCTTAGAATCCTAGTTAGCGCACATCGCCGCGGGGCTGGTCTTGCTGGATTGTAGCTTAGAATCCTAGTTAGCGCACATCGCGGGGCTGGTCTTGCTGGATTGTAGCTTAGAATCCTAGTTAGCGCACATCGCCGCGGGGCTGGTCTTGCTGGATTGTATCTTAGAATCCTAGTTAGCGCACATCGCCGCGGGGCTGGTCTTGCTGGATTGTAGCTTAGAATCCTAGTTAGCGCACATCGCCGCGGGGCTGGTCTTGCTGGATTGTAGCTTAGAATCCTAGTTAGCGCACATCGCCGCGGGGCTGGTCTTGCTGGATTGTAGCTTAGAATCCTAGTTGGCGCACATCGCCGCGGGGCTGGTCTTGCTGGATTGTAGCTTAGAATCCTAGTTAGCGCACATCGCGGGGCTGGTCTTGCTGGATTGTATCTTAGAATCCTAGTTGGCGCACATCGCCGCGGGGCTGGTCTTGCTGGATTGTAGCTTAGAATCCTAGTTGGCGCACATCGCCGCGGGGCTGGTCTTGCTGGATTGTATCTTAGAATCCTAGTTGGCGCACATCGCCGCGGGGCTGGTCTTACTGGATTGTAGCTTAGAATCCTAGTTAGCGCACATCGCCGCGGGGCTGGTCTTGCTGGATTGTAGCTTAGAATCCTAGTTGGCGCACATCGCCGCGGGGCTGGTCTTGCTGGATTGTAGCTTAGAATCCTAGTTAGCGCACATCGCCGCGGGGCTGGTCTTGCTGGATTGTATCTTAGAATCCTAGTTAGCGCACATCGCCGCGGGGCTGGTCTTGCTGGATTGTAGCTTCGAATCTTAGTTAGCGCACATCGCCGCGGGGCTGTTCTTGCTGGATTGTAGCTTCGAATCCTAGTTAGCGCACATCGCCGCGGGGCTGGTCTTGCTGGATTGTAGCTTAGAATCCTAGTTGGCGCACATCGCCGCGGGGCTGGTCTTGCTGGATTGTAGCTTAGAATCCTAGTTAGCGCACATCGCCGCGGGGCTGGTCTTGCTGGATTGTAGCTTCGAATCCTAGTTAGCGCACATCGCGGGGCTGGTCTTGCTGGATTGTAGCTTAGAATCCTAGTTGGCGCACATCGCCGCGGGGCTGGTCTTGCTGGATTGTAGCTTAGAATCCTAGTTAGCGCACATCGCCGCGGGGCTGGTCTTGCTGGATTGTATCTTAGAATCCTAGTTAGCGCACATCGCCGCGGGGCTGGTCTTGCTGGATTGTAGCTTAGAATCCTAGTTAGCGCACATCGCCGCGGGGCTGGTCTTGCTGGATTGTAGCTTCGAATCCTAGTTAGCGCACATCGCCGCGGGGCTGGTCTTGCTGGATTGTAGCTTAGAATCCTAGTTAGCGCACATCGCGGGGCTGGTCTTGCTGGATTGTAGCTTAGAATCCTAGTTGGCGCACATCGCGGGGCTGGTCTTGCTGGATTGTAGCTTAGAATCCTAGTTGGCGCACATCGCCGCGGGGCTGGTCTTGCTGGATTGTAGCTTAGAATCCTAGTTAGCGCACATCGCCGCGGGGCTGGTCTTGCTGGATTGTATCTTAGAATCCTAGTTAGCGCACATCGCCGCGGGGCTGGTCTTGCTGGATTGTAGCTTAGAATCCTAGTTAGCGCACATCGCCGCGGGGCTGGTCTTGCTGGATTGTAGCTTAGAATCCTAGTTAGCGCACATCGCCGCGGGGCTGGTCTTGCTGGATTGTAGTTTAGAATCCTAGTTAGCGCACATCGCCGCGGGGCTGGTCTTGCTGGATTGTAGCTTAGAATCCTAGTTAGCGCACATCGCCGCGGGGCTGGTCTTGCTGGATTGTAGCTTAGAATCCTAGTTAGCGCACATCGCCGCGGGGCTGGTCTTGCTGGATTGTAGCTTAGAATCCTAGTTAGCGCACATCGCCGCGGGGCTGGTCTTGCTGGATTGTAGCTTAGAATCCTAGTTGGCGCACATCGCCGCGGGGCTGGTCTTGCTGGATTGTATCTTAGAATCCTAGTTGGCGCACATCGCCGCGGGGCTGGTCTTGCTGGATTGTAGCTTAGAATCCTAGTTAGCGCACATCGCCGCGGGGCTGGTCTTGCTGGATTGTAGCTTAGAATCCTAGTTGGCGCACATCGCCGCGGGGCTGGTCTTGCTGGATTGTAGCTTAGAATCCTAGTTAGCGCACATCGCCGCGGGGCTGGTCTTGCTGGATTGTAGCTTAGAATCCTAGTTGGCGCACATCGTCGCGGGGCTGGTCTTGCTGGATTGTATCTTAGAATCCTAGTTAGCGCACATCGCCGCGGGGCTGGTCTTGCTGGATTGTAGCTTAGAATCCTAGTTGGCGCACATCGCCGCGGGGCTGGTCTTGCTGGATTGTATCTTAGAATCCTAGTTAACGCACATCGCGGGGCTAGTCTTGCTGGATTGTAGCTTAGAATCCTAGTTAGCGCACATCGCCGCGGGGCTGGTCTTGCTGGATTGTAGTTTAGAATCCTAGTTAGCGCACATCGCCGCGGGGCTGGTCTTGCTGGATTGTAGTTTAGAATCCTAGTTGGCGCACATCGCCGCGGGGCTGGTCTTGCTGGATTGTAGCTTAGAATCCTAGTTAGCGCACATCGCCGCGGGGCTGGTCTTGCTGGATTGTAGTTTAGAATCCTAGTTAGCGCACATCGCCGCGGGGCTGGTCTTGCTGGATTGTAGCTTAGAATCCTAGTTGGCGCACATCGCCGCGGGGCTGGTCTTGCTGGATTGTAGCTTAGAATCCTAGTTAACGCACATCGCGGGGCTAGTCTTGCTGGATTGTAGCTTAGAATCCTAGTTAGCGCACATCGCCGCGGGGCTGGTCTTGCTGGATTGTAGCTTAGAATCCTAGTTAACGCACATCGCGGGGCTAGTCTTGCTGGATTGTAGCTTAGAATCCTAGTTAGCGCACATCGCCGCGGGGCTGGTCTTGCTGGATTGTAGCTTAGAATCCTAGTTAGCGCACATCGCCGCGGGGCTGGTCTTGCTGGATTGTATCTTAGAATCCTAGTTAGCGCACATCGCCGCGGGGCTGGTCTTGCTGGATTGTATCTTAGCATCCTAGTTAGCGCACATCGCCGCGGGGCTGGTCTTGCTGGATTGTAGCTTAGAATCCTAGTTGGCGCACATCGCCGCGGGGCTGGTCTTGCTGGATTGTAGCTTAGAATCCTAGTTAGCGCACATCGCCGCGGGGCTGGTCTTGCTGGATTGTAGCTTAGAATCCTAGTTAGCGCACATCGCCGCGGGGCTGGTCTTGCTGGATTGTAGCTTAGAATCCTAGTTAGCGCACATCGCCGCGGGGCTGGTCTTGCTGGATTGTAGCTTAGAATCCTAGTTAGCGCACATCGCCGCGGGGCTGGTCTTGCTGGATTGTAGCTTAGAATCCTAGTTAGCGCACATCGCCGCGGGGCTGGTCTTGCTGGATTGTAGTTTAGAATCCTAGTTAGCGCACATCGCGGGGCTGGTCTTGCTGGATTGTAGTTTAGAATCCTAGTTGGCGCACATCGCTGCGGGGCTGGTCTTGCTGGATTGTAGCTTAGAATCCTAGTTAGCGCACATCGCCGCGGGGCTGGTCTTGCTGGATTGTATCTTAGAATCCTAGTTAGCGCACATCGCCGTGGGGCTGGTCTTGCTGGATTGTAGCTTAGAATCCTAGTTGGCGCACATCGCCGCGGGGCTGGTCTTGCTGGATTGTAGCTTAGAATCCTAGTTGGCGCACATCGCCGCGGGGCTGGTCTTGCTGGATTGTAGCTTAGAATCCTAGTTGGCGCACATCGCCGCGGGGCTGGTCTTGCTGGATTGTAGCTTAGAATCCTAGTTGGTGCACATCGCCGCGGGGCTGGTCTTGCTGGATTGTAGCTTAGAATCCTAGTTAGCGCACATCGCCGCGGGGCTGGTCTTGCTGGATTGTAGCTTAGAATCCTAGTTAGCGCACATCGCCGCGGGGCTGGTCTTGCTGGATTGTATCTTAGAATCCTAGTTAGCGCACATCGCCGCGGGGCTGGTCTTGCTGGATTGTAGCTTAGAATCCTAGTTAGCGCACATCGCCGCGGGGCTGGTCTTGCTGGATTGTAGCTTAGAATCCTAGTTAGCGCACATCGCCGCGGGGCTGGTCTTGCTGGATTGTAGCTTAGAATCCTAGTTAGCGCACATCGCCGCGGGGCTGGTCTTGCTGGATTGTAGCTTAGAATCCTAGTTAGCGCACATCGCCGCGGGGCTGGCCTTGCTGGATTGTAGCTTAGAATCCTAGTTAGCGCACATCGCCGCGGGGCTGGCCTTGCTGGATTGTAGCTTAGAATCCTAGTTAGCGCACATCGCCGCGGGGCTGGTCTTGCTGGATTGTAGTTTAGAATCCTAGTTGGCGCACATCGCCGCGGGGCTGGTCTTGCTGGATTGTAGCTTAGAATCCTAGTTAGCGCACATCGCCGCGGGGCTGGTCTTGCTGGATTGTAGCTTAGAATCCTAGTTAGCGCACATCGCCGCGGGGCTGGTCTTGCTGGATTGTAGCTTAGAATCCTAGTTAGCGCACATCGCCGCGGGGCTGGTCTTGCTGGATTGTAGCTTAGAATCCTAGTTAGCGCACATCGCCGCGGGGCTGGTCTTGCTGGATTGTAGCTTAGAATCCTAGTTGGCGCACATCGCCGCGGGGCTGGTCTTGCTGGATTGTAGCTTAGAATCCTAGTTAGCGCACATCGCCGCGGGGCTGGTCTTGCTGGATTGTAGCTTAGAATCCTAGTTAGCGCACATCGCCGCGGGGCTGGTCTTGCTGGATTGTAGCTTAGAATCCTAGTTGGCGCACATCGCCGCGGGGCTGGTCTTGCTGGATTGTAGCTTGGAATCCTAGTTAGCGCACATCGCGGGGCTGGTCTTGCTGGATTGTAGCTTAGAATCCTAGTTAGCGCACATCGCCGCGGGGCTGGTCTTGCTGGATTGTAGCTTAGAATCCTAGTTAGCGCACATCGCCGCGGGGCTGGTCTTGCTGGATTGTAGCTTAGAATCCTAGTTAGCGCACATCGCGGGGCTGGTCTTGCTGGATTGTAGTTTAGAATCCTAGTTAGCGCACATCGCCGCGGGGCTGGTCTTGCTGGATTGTAGCTTAGAATCCTAGTTAGCGCACATCGCCGCGGGGCTGGTCTTGCTGGATTGTAGCTTAGAATCCTAGTTAGCGCACATCGCCGCGGGGCTGGTCTTGCTGGATTGTAGCTTAGAATCCTAGTTAGCGCACATCGCCGCGGGGCTGGTCTTGCTGGATTGTAGCTTAGAATCCTAGTTAGCGCACATCGCCGCGGGGCTGGTCTTGCTGGATTGTAGCTTAGAATCCTAGTTAGCGCACATCGCCGCGGGGCTGGTCTTGCTGGATTGTAGCTTAGAATCCTAGTTAGCGCACATCGCCGCGGGGCTGGTCTTGCTGGATTGTAGCTTAGAATCCTAGTTGGCGCACATCGCCGCGGGGCTGGTCTTGCTGGATTGTAGCTTAGAATCCTAGTTAGCGCAGATCGCCGCGGGGCTGGTCTTGCTGGATTGTAGCTTAGAATCCTAGTTAGCGCACATCGCCGGGGGGCTGGTCTTGCTGGATTGTAGCTTAGAATCCTAGTTAGCGCACATCGCCGCGGGGCTGGTCTTGCTGGATTGTAGCTTAGAATCCTAGTTAGCGCACATCGCCGCGGGGCTGGTCTTGCTGGATTGTAACTTAGAATCCTAGTTGGCGCACATCGCCGCGGGGCTGGTCTTGCTGGATTGTAGCTTGGAATCCTAGTTAGCGCACATCGCCGCGGGGCTGGTCTTGCTGGATTGTAGCTTAGAATCCTAGTTAGCGCACATCGCCGCGGGGCTGGTCTTGCTGGATTGTAGCTTAGAATCCTAGTTAGCGCACATCGCCGCGGGGCTGGTCTTGCTGGATTGTAGCTTAGAATCCTAGTTAGCGCACATCGCGGGGCTGGTCTTGCTGGATTGTAGTTTAGAATCCTAGTTAGCGCACATCGCCGCAGGGCTGGTCTTGCTGGATTGTAGCTTAGAATCCTAGTTAGCGCACATCGCCGCGGGGCTGGTCTTGCTGGATTGTAGCTTAGAATCCTAGTTAGCGCACATCGCCGCGGGGCTGGTCTTGCTGGATTGTAGCTTAGAATCCTAGTTAGCGCACATCGCCGCGGGGCTGGTCTTGCTGGATTGTAGCTTAGAATCCTAGTTAGCGCACATCGCCGCGGGGCTGGTCTTGCTGGATTGTAGCTTGGAATCCTAGTTAGCGCACATCGCCGCGGGGCTGGTCTTGCTGGATTGTAGCTTAGAATCCTAGTTAGCGCACATCGCCGCGGGGCTGGTCTTGCTGGATTGTAGCTTAGAATCCTAGTTAGCGCACATCGCCGCGGGGCTGGTCTTGCTGGATTGTAGCTTAGAATCCTAGTTAGCGCACATCGCCGCGGGGCTGGTCTTGCTGGATTGTAGCTTAGAATCCTAGTTAGCGCACATCGCCGCGGGGCTGGTCTTGCTGGATTGTAGCTTAGAATCCTAGTTGGCGCACATCGCCGCGGGGCTGGTCTTGCTGGATTGTAGCTTAGAATCCTAGTTAGCGCAGATCGCCGCGGGGCTGGTCTTGCTGGATTGTAGCTTAGAATCCTAGTTGGCGCACATCGCCGCGGGGCTGGTCTTGCTGGATTGTAGCTTAGAATCCTAGTTAGCGCACATCGCCGCGGGGCTGGTCTTGCTGGATTGTAGCTTAGAATCCTAGTTAGCGCACATCGCCGCGGGGCTGGTCTTGCTGGATTGTAGCTTAGAATCCTAGTTGGCGCACATCGCCGCGGGGCTGGTCTTGCTGGATTGTAGCTTAGAATCCTAGTTGGCGCACATCGCGGGGCTGGTCTTGCTGGATTGTAGCTTAGAATCCTAGTTAGCGCACATCGCCGCGGGGCTGGTCTTGCTGGATTGTAGCTTAGAATCCTAGTTGGCGCACATCGCCGCGGGGCTGGTCTTGCTGGATTGTAGCTTAGAATCCTAGTTAGCGCAGATCGCCGCGGGGCTGGTCTTGCTGGATTGTAGCTTAGAATCCTAGTTGGCGCACATCGCCGCGGGGCTGGTCTTGCTGGATTGTAGCTTAGAATCCTAGTTAGCGCACATCGCCGCGGGGCTGGTCTTGCTGGATTGTAGCTTAGAATCCTAGTTAGCGCACATCGCCGCGGGGCTGGTCTTGCTGGATTGTAGCTTAGAATCCTAGTTGGCGCACATCGCCGCGGGGCTGGTCTTGCTGGATTGTAGCTTAGAATCCTAGTTGGCGCACATCGCGGGGCTGGTCTTGCTGGATTGTAGCTTAGAATCCTAGTTAGCGCACATCGCCGCGGGGCTGGTCTTGCTGGATTGTAGCTTAGAATCCTAGTTGGCGCACATCGCCGCGGGGCTGGTCTTGCTGGATTGTAGCTTAGAATCCTAGTTGGCGCACATCGCCGCGGGGCTGGTCTTGGCCAAGGCTTTTTATGCTTCACAGCAGGATCAGAGGCGCAGCCGATCAGCCTTATTGATCAGGAGAGGTTGCACTAGACAGTAACATGCAGCACTACAGTACAACAACTGAGAGACTGTAAAGGAGGAGGGTTAAATATCTCAACTAACGCCACCTCAGGCAGGGGGAAAAGGCAGAATCTCCCTCAAGGGGGTGACCCCCCACGTGGGTGGCTTGGCGGACACATGGAACTTGTATAAAAATACAGACTATCCCGGTGCAATCTGCTTACCAGAAGTAGGATCTGATGTTGATGGAACACCCCCAAAAAGAAGCGCTGGGTCAGGTGCCAGACACGATGGTTGACCCGTGGGGGGTAGAAGGGAACACCAAGGTAGGCAGGTGTAACTTCTGTGTTGTCCCACCTCTTCTCCTGGCAAGCACTCTCAGCACGGCTCCGGGAGGCATCAAGCATGGCAGGGGCCGTGCATAGAGGGCTCGGAAGGATCCAAAAAAGAGCTAATTGATGCACTCTGAGGTAGTAACACCAACCTCTGCGGGAAGTGGAGCAAAAATGACAGACGGTCCTCAAGGGGCGTTCTTATGCTGGAGGGACAGAAGGTTTTTGTGCTCTACCTTTCGAGATAGTGTTAACCCATTCAGTACTGGCTACCATGGGGACAACAATGAAATTAGAATTTTTTAAATTTCAATATCAAGTAGAACAATTGTAAAACTATAATATCAGTACGCCTAGGAGGAAAAAGCTTTTTTTATTTTCCCCAAATCATGTTTTCTATCAGAAAGAGGAAATATAAAATGTGTTCATATTCATTCTGCTAATCAGTTTCATGTTGAGTGTATTTGTCTATAAATCCTGGTACTGATAGGCAACCTTCTTCAGAAAATAAATGGTGAACAGCACTGCAGACCATGAGGGAACCCAATTACAAAGACCACAATCACCCAAGTCAAGCTCAAAACTGCACCACACACCCTGTGTGACCTCAGCAGGTCTGTATATGGTTCTTACCACGGCTGCCTTCTCTGGTCCTGACCCTTTCTCATCCTGACCATCACCTGTAAAGGAAGCAGAAAGCAAGTGAGAGCAGCATCACACCATATGCAGAGAATCTTCCACAAACATATACCAATGCAGAAACATCAAATAAATTCTGTATAACCTGAAGTAATGCAGGAGAGGAGGAGAGCAGCATCTTCTACAGATGCAGTGACCCTTCACTTCTGTCACATATGTTATATCCTGTGGAACATGGGTTGCACAAAACCCCTGAAAACATTCAGCTCCTACTATACATACACCTGCCCCAAAAATCACATTCAGTTAACATAAAGGAAACATGATGGGAGATATAGAGTGGGAGAGAGCAAGAGACAAAGGGCCTTATTGCATATACGCCAAAGGATGAGGTCTGAAGTGCTCTTCAACATATACTCACAGCAGGCCTGAAAAACAAACATGTATTTTCACGCAAACAGAAAAATAGCAGTGAAATGAGAGTAACTTTCCCGGATGATCCCAATCCCATGTAATTCAATATACACAGAACAGCAACATAAGGCAATCACAGCCTTCAGTTTGCATTAGGCGACCCGGGGTGGGATGTTAGGCTCTCTGGGAACGAGGAAGTCCGGGGTTAATCCCCGCGCGGCTAGGCTCCAAGTCATGAAATGGGTAGTTAGGATCATTTGAGGTGTCAAGATTATTAACCCTTTAGTTATGATAGGGGCCCTGAAGGTACTGAATGCTTTCATGGCCACTATGATTATTAACGGCTAATAATTCAAGTCTCATTATTGATTCAATAAACACATGGCATTGTCGATAATGAAGATCGAAATTAGCAACAAAAAAGGGGGGAATGGAATCCTGTTGGCACTTCTGTTTTTCTTCCCATTGGCCTTTTTCAAGGCATGCGATAGCGCCGATTCGCCACTAGCGCACAGAAAGCCATATTCTGCTCAAAAGAGCCCTTCTGTGCAGCAGTGCAACAGCCGCGCCAATACGCTTTACTGAATAAGGCTCTGAAACTAGAAGCACATATCCGGCAACAGGCTCCATAGTCACCAGGGTATGAACCACTGCTACAGGGGTCCGTGTCGGTAAATATCTGGCTGTAAGGAGGTTATCCGATTTCCTCGTCACTAAACGCATTATAAACTATTACTTGGCAAAAAAATTCTACTCAAAATTACTAAGATTCTCTTTGTTGCCCCAAACAAAAGAATAAAATAAAAAGGGAAGAAACAGTGGACTTGCAGGCTAAGCAAGAGGGAGCTCGGGGCGCCACATGAGGGGGGCGCCACATGAGGGGGGCGCCACAGGACGCAACGTAACATGGGGGCACACAGGGCGTAACAACATGAGGGCCACATGATGGGGCACAGGCCGTAACATGAGGGGGCACAGGCCGTAAGGTAACATGAGGGGGGGGCACAGGGCATAAGGTAACATGAGGGGGCACAGGCCGTAACATGAGGGGGCACAGGCCGTAAGGTAACATGAGGGGGGCACAGGGCGTAAGGTAACATGAGGGGGCACAGGGTGTAACGTAACACGAGGGGGCACAGGCCGTAACGTAACACGAGGGGGCACAGGCCGTAACGTAACATGAGGGGGCACAGGGCGTAAGGTAACATGAGGGGGCACAGGCCGTAAGGTAACATGAGGGGGCACAGGGCGTAAGGTAACATGAGGGGGCACAGGCCGTAAGGTAACATGAGGGGGGCACAGGGCGTAAGGTAACATGAGGGGGCACAGGGTGTAACGTAACACGAGGGGGCACAGGCCGTAACGTAACACGAGGGGGCACAGGCCGTAACGTAACATGAGGGGGCACAGGGCGTAAGGTAACATGAGGGGGGCACAGGGCGTAAGGTAACATGAGGGGGGCACAGGGCGTAAGGTAACATGAGGGGGCACAGGGCGTAAGGTAACATGAGGGGGCACAGGGCGTAAGGAAACATGAGGGGGCACAGGGCGTAAGGAAACATGAGGGGGCACAGGGCGTAAGGTAACATGAAAGGGGCACAGGGCGTAAGGTAACATGAGGGGGCACAGGGCGTAAGGTAACATGAAAGGGGCACAGGCCGTAACGCAATATGAAAGGGGCACAGGGCGTAACGCAATATGAAAGGGGCACAGGGCGTAACGCAATATGAAAGGGGCACAGGCCGTAACGCAATATGAAAGGGGCACAGGCCGTAACGCAATATGAAAGGGGCACAGGCCGTAACGCAATATGAAAGGGGCACAGGCCGTAACGCAATATGAAAGGGGCACAGGCCGTAACGCAATATGAAAGGGGCACAGGCCGTAACGCAATATGAAAGGGGCACAGGCCGTAACGCAATATGAAAGGGGCACAGGCCGTAACGCAATATGAAAGGGGCACAGGCCGTAACGCAATATGAAAGGGGCACAGGCCGTAACGCAATATGAAAGGGGCACAGGCCGTAACGCAATATGAAAGGGGCACAGGCCGTAACGCAATATGAAAGGGGCACAGGGCGTAAGGTAACATGAAAGGGGCACAGGCCGTAACGCAATATGAAAGGGGCACAGGCCGTAACGCAATATGAGGGGGGCACAGGCCGTAACGCAATATGAAAGGGGCACAGGCCGTAACGCAATATGAAAGGGGCACAGGCCGTAACGCAATATGAAAGGGGCACAGTGTAATGCCTTCATATGAGAGAACCGTGAAGACAGGATGTCAGCACCACTGGGGGGCGACAGTCACCCAGCTCTGTCCTAGGCCAGCATAATACATCTTTGTCCCATGGAAGCAAAGGGCTATTGGCCCAACAGGTTATGAGAAACAGGACCAAAGCCCGACAGTTGGTAGAACCGAGTGGTAGCGGCTTTAACCTTCTCCTGATATTCCATTGGCACGGCTTCACTGAACTAAAACCCGCCTGACTCGGGACGTTTACTGGCCTGGGGAGGCATAGCATGTTGCAGAATACTGTTTCACGTGTCTGGTTGTCGGTAGACATGGCAACTGGACTCGCCCCGAGGTCTTTGCCAGTGATGCATTTCAGGAGGGTGGCCATAGATCTAGTGGGCCCGGTGCTACTTCCCAGCGGCAACTGCAATCTATTCATCTTCAAGGTAGTAGACTGTGCAGCCTGGTATTCAGAGGTCGTAGCCAGCACCTCTTGAGGCTGAGAAAGGGCCTAAAGCCGCCATTAACATTCTTTGATGTCTGTTTCCATAGAAGGACCAGCACACAGTCCCTGTGCACCCAGAAATAGTCACAGCTCACAGGATAGTCTGTGAGGTCTTGGTGATGGAGAGAATCTAGGAGGTTGAAGGCCCTATTTAAGACGGTGACTGTTTGAGTCTCCTCACCAGTTCACTGTTCACCTACATTTTTGGGTGCTCCCAGTGGAAACTGTGTTGCCACAAAGGCAATAACAGAGGCAGATTGTCAGATCTCATGTATATTTCTTCTATACCTGCACCGATTCCCCCAAAACAGCCCCTGCCCACAGCTCTGATTGTGATAACAGATAATTCAATTAGCAGCACCACACTCTCACCCTATCATGGTCCTCTAAACCTACAGATTTGAGTGCACATATGTACAGATGTAGCAGGAGATTGTACACAGTTAAAGCAAAATAATGTTCGAAAAAATGCCTGTGTCATCTCCTTAACCAGCGCTAACGCATGGCGTTAATGGGAGTGGCAACATGTGCCACATCTGTAGGTATGTGTTTAGATATGCATGTATGTAAGTGTGGCATGTATGCAGCCTACTCAAGAAGCAAAGATGATTGGTACAGAAACATGGCAAGCAGCAGCTCATACTCGAGACTCCATCCCTGATGAGCATTCTGCATTGTACGATAGTGAGCATCAATAATTCCCCCCTTTAACTCCTCCACACGTACAAAATGGAAACGGTTCTGTTCGAACACTGTTCTCCATTTTGTAAGTACCTGTAGATGGTTAGAAAAATGTGTCATGCTCAATACTGCTTTACACTGCAGCATGCTCCATTTTCAGGGGACAGAAGATGCTCAATAGTTCCCATGGGGGCATCACACACCTGCAGGGGGCTGGGAGGCGCAGTCCGTGTCACGGTCTTGGAGAGAGGAGCAGTCTGTTTTGGACACGTCCTTATCCTTTGCTGCAGCATCTGTGTCAGAGCTCAGACTGCGGTCAGGCCCATGGGATGCGGAGGTGCGTGGTTTTAAGGATGGTCGCAGCCTCATTCTCCTTGGCACAGTTTGGCTGGGCTGTGGAGGGTCTGCCTGTGTCTCGGGGGGCTCACCTGCAGCTTTGTCCTCTGGTAAGCAGCTGGTGGTCTCTCCTGTCTCAGTGATCAGCTGGCAGGGACCACCATTCTTCGGGCTCTTGGACTGGTCTGGGTCACTCTGCATGTCTGTACCCCCCTGCGCTCCTTCCTCTATGCAGTCTGCCCCCTCCTTGTCCCGACTGGTCAGTGAGTGCTTCGGAGAGTCCTCGCTCTGTGTGTCTGCATCACGGAAACATTTATCCTGGAACAGACCTTCAGAGTTTTCTCCATCTTTATTTAGACTTTCCGTAGCCTTCCCCTCTGTCAGGTTTTCTGCTGGGCTCGGGGGGCCCACAATACCCCCCTCTTCCTGACCGTCCAAAGCCCCATGCGCAGCGACACCCTCCTGCCACTCCATCTCGGTGCTCTCTGCAGGATACTGCTGCAGTTGGCCGGTCTGAGACTCTCCGAGCTCAATATCTGTGGGGAGATCTCCACTCAGGGGCTTGTTGGTGAGAGAGAGCGCGTCAAAAGGGCCAGAGAACTTGCTGGGTTCCATGGAGGGGAGTGTGGTCACCTGGAAGGGAAAGAGGTGAAACAAATATTAAGTGTGTGTATATGTGGCGGGGGAACATTTCTGCCGCCTGTAGGCTCAGGGACAGCCCTCTGCCCTAGCGGATTGCCGTTACGACGGTGTCATGGCAACACGGCACCGTGACAATGCGGCGTCATTTGACGCTGCGACAGGAAGGGGCCGCTCCGGAAGAGGTAAGGATCTCACACTTTCCCCCCTGAAAAATTGCCCCTCTAAACTATAGCCCCTTCAGCCTAATGTAAAATCTGCCACTGTATCTGTATACTCACACCCAGGTCTCTCGCCCCCTCCTTCTCTATTTCTCTCTCCCTAACTCCCCCCTCATCTGGGTCTCACTCTTTCCCCCACATACCCAACTCCTCCGGTCTCCCTTCCTCCCCAACCAGGTCTTTCTACCACCCCCTCAGCAGTCTGTCTCTACCCCCCTCTCCTGGGTTTTTGTCTCTCCCCCCTCTCCCGGGTGTCTTTCTCTCCCCCCCCCCTCTCCCGGGTGTCTTTCTCTCCCCCCCCCTCTCCCGGGTGTCTCTCTCTCCCCCCCCCCAGGGGAGTCTCTCCTGCCCCCTCACTCGTGTGTCTCTCTTCCCCCCCTCACCCGTGTGTCTCTCTTCCCCCCCTCACCCGTGTGTCTCTCTTTCCCCCCCCTCACCCGTGTGTCTCTCTCCCCCCCCCCTCACCCGTGTCTCTCTTCCCCCCCCCTCACCCGTGTGTCTCTCTTCCCCCCCCTCACCCGTGTGTCTCTCTCCCCTCCCCTCACCCGTGTCTCTTTCTTCCACCCCCCCTCACCCGTGTCTCTCTCTTCCCCCCCCCTCTCTCCAGGGTGTCTCTCTACCTCCCCCTCGTCTCTCTCCTTCCCTTCTCCTGGGTGTCTCTCTCCTCCTTCCCTTCTCCTGGGTGTCTCTCTCTCCCCCCCTCTCCTGGGTGTCTCTCACCCCCCCACCTCCTCTCCTGGGAGTCTCTCTCACCCCCCTCACCCCTCCCGGGTGTCTCTCTCCCCCCCCACCCCACTCTCGGGTGTCTCTCTCCCCCCCCCCTCTCGGGTGTCTCTGTCCCCCCCCCTCTCTCTCTCTCTCTCTCTCCTCCCGGGTCTCTCTCTCTCGCACTCTCCTCCCGGGTCTCTCTCTCTCGCACTCTCCTCCCGGGTCTCTCTCTCTCTCTCTCTCCTCCCGGGTCTCTCTCTCTCTCTCCTCCCGGGTCTCTCTCTCTCCTCCCGGGTCTCTCTCTCTCTCTCCTCCCGGGTCTCTCTCTCTCTCTCCTCCCGGGTCTCTCTCTCTCTCTCCTCCCGGGTCTCTCTCTCTCTCTCCTCCCGGGTCTCTCTCTCTCTCTCTCCTCCCGGGTCTCTCTCTCTCTCTCCTCCCGGGTCTCTCTCTCTCTCTCCTCCCGGGTCTCTCTCTCTCTCTCCTCCCGGGTCTCTCTCTCGCTCCTCCCGGTTCTCTCTCTCTCCTCCCGGTTCTCTCTCTCTCTCTCCTCCTGGGTCTCTCTCTCTCCTCCCGGGTCTCTCTCTCTCTCTCCTCCTGGGTCTCTCTCTCTCTCTCCTCCTGGGTCTCTCTCTCTCTCTCCTCCTGGGTCTCTCTCTCTCCTCCCGGGTCTCTCTCTCTCTCCTCCCGGGTCTCTCTCTCTCTCATACCGGGTCTCTCTCTCTCTCATACCGGGTCTCTCTCTCTCTCATACCGGGTCTCTCTCTCTCTCATACCGGGTCTCTCTCTCTCTCATACCGGGTCTCTCTCTCCTCCAGGGTCTCTCTCTCCTCCAGGGTCTCTCTCTCCTCCAGGGTCTCTCTCTCCTCCAGGGTCTCTCTCTCCTCCCGGGTCTCTCTCTCTCTCCTCCAGGGTCTATCTCTCTCTCCTCCAGGGTCTCTCTCTCTCCTCCAGGGTCTCTCTCTCTCCTCCAGGGTCTCTCTCTCTCCTCCAGGGTCTCTCTCTCTCCTCCAGGGTCTCTCTCTCTCTCCTCCAGGGTCTCTCTCTCTCTCTCCTCCCGGGTCTCTCTCTCTCTCTCCTCCCGGGTCTCTCTCTCTCTCTCCTCCCGGGTCTCTCTCTCTCTCTCCTCCCGGGTCTCTCTCTCTCTCTCCTCCCGGGTCTCTCTCTCTCTCTCCTCCCGGGTCTCTCTCTCGCTCCTCCCGGTTCTCTCTCTCTCCTCCCGGTTCTCTCTCTCTCTCTCCTCCTGGGTCTCTCTCTCTCCTCCCGGGTCTCTCTCTCTCTCTCCTCCTGGGTCTCTCTCTCTCCTCCCGGGTCTCTCTCTCTCTCCTCCCGGATATCTCTCTCTCTCTCTCTCTCCTCCCGGATATCTCTCTCTCTCCTCCCGGATATCTCTCTCTCTCCTCCCGGATATCTCTCTCTCTCCTCCCGGATATCTCTCTCTCTCCTCCCGGATATCTCTCTCTCTCCTCCCGGATATCTCTCTCTCTCCTCCCGGATATCTCTCTCTCTCCTCCCGGATATCTCTCTCTCTCCTCCCGGATATCTCTCTCTCTCCTCCCGGATATCTCTCTCTCTCCTCCCGGATATCTCTCTCTCTCCTGCCGGATATCTCTCTCTCTCCTGCCGGATATCTCTCTCTCTCCTGCCGGATATCTCTCTCTCTCCTCCCGGATATCTCTCTCTCTCCTCCCGGATATCTCTCTCTCTCCTCCCGGATATCTCTCTCTCTCCTCCCGGATATCTCTCTCTCTCCTCCCGGATCTCTCTCTCTCTCCTCCAGGGTCTCTCTCTCTCTCCTCCCGGGTCTCTCTCTCTCTCCTCCCGGGTCTCTCTCTCTCTCCTCCCGGGTCTCTCTCTCTCTCCTCCCGGGTCTCTCTCTCTCTCCTCCCGGGTCTCTCTCTCTCTCCTCCCGGGTCTCTCTCTCTCTCCTCCCGGGTCTCTCTCTCTCTCCTCCCGGGTCTCTCTCTCTCTCCTCCCGGGTCTCTCTCTCTCTCCTCCCGGGTCTCTCTCTCTCTCCTCCCGGGTCTCTCTCTCTCTCCTCCCGGGTCTCTCTCTCTCTCCTCCCGGGTCTCTCTCCCTCTCCTCCCGGGTCTCTCTCCCTCTCCTCCCGGGTCTCTGTCTCTCTCTCCTCCCGGGTCTCTCTCTCTCTCCTCCCGGGTCTCTCTCTCTCTCCTCCCGGGTCTCTCTCTCTCTCCTCCCGGGTCTCTCTCTCTCCTCCCGGGTCTCTCTCTCTCTCTCCTCTCGGGTCTCTCTCTCTCTCTCCTCCCGGGTCTCTCTCTCTCCTCTCCCGGGTCTCTCTCTCTCTCCTCCAGGGTCTCTCTCTCTCCTCCCGGGTCTCTCTCTCTCTCCTCCCGGGTCTCTTTTCTCTCTCCTCCCGGGTCTCTCTCTCTCTCATACCGGGTCTCTCTCTCTCTCATACCGGGTCTCTCTCTCTCTCATACCGGGTCTCTCTCTCTCTCTCTCATACCGGGTCTCTCCCTCTCATACCGGGTCTCTCCCTCTCATACCGGGTCTCTCCCTCTCATACCGGGTCTCTCCCTCTCATACCGGGTCTCTCTCTCTCATACCGGGTCTCTCTCTCTCATACCGGGTCTCTCTCTCTCTCTCCTCCAGGGTCTCTCTCTCTCTCTCTCCTCCAGGGTCTCTCTCTCTCTCCTCCCGGGTCTCTCTCTCTCTCCTCCCGGGTCTCTCTCTCTCTCCTCCCGGGTCTCTCTCTCTCTCCTCCCGGGTCTCTCTCTCTCTCTCCTCTCGGGTCTCTCTCTCTCTCTCCTCCCGGGTCTCTCTCTCTCCTCTCCCGGGTCTCTCTCTCTCTCCTCCAGGGTCTCTCTCTCTCTCCTCCCGGGTCTCTCTCTCTCTCCTCCCGGGTCTCTCTCTCTCTCCTCCCGGGTCTCTTTCTCTCTCCTCCCGGGTCTCTCTCTCTCTCCTCCCGGGTCTCTCTCTCTCTCATACCGGGTCTCTCTCTCTCTCATACCGGGTCTCTCTCTCTCTCATACCGGGTCTCTCTCTCTCTCTCATACCGGGTCTCTCCCTCTCATACCGGGTCTCTCCCTCTCATACCGGGTCTCTCCCTCTCATACCGGGTCTCTCCCTCTCATACCGGGTCTCTCTCTCTCATACCGGGTCTCTCTCTCTCTCTCCTCCAGGGTCTCTCTCTCTCTCTCTCCTCCAGGGACTCTCTCTCTCTCTCTCCTCCAGGGACTCTCTCTCTCTCTCTCTCTCCTCCAGGGTCTCTCTCTCTCTCTCCTCCCGGGTCTCTCTCTCTCTCTCCTCCCGGGTCTCTCTCTCTCTCGGATCTCTCTCTCTCTCTCCTCCCGGATATCTCTCTCTCTTCTCCCGGATCTCTCTCTCTCTCTCCTCCCGGATATCTCTCTCTCCTCCCGGATATCTCTTTCTCTCTCTCCTCCCGGATATCTCTTTCTCTCTCTCCTCCCGGATATCTCTTTCTCTCTCTCCTCCCGGATATCTCTTTCTCTCTCTCCTCCCGGATATCTCTTTCTCTCTCTCCTCCCGGATATCTCTTTCTCTCTCTCCTCCCGGATATCTCTTTCTCTCTCTCCTCCCGGATATCTCTTTCTCTCTCTCCTCCCGGATATCTCTTTCTCTCTCTCCTCCCGGATATCTCTTTCTCTCTCTCCTCCCGGATATCTCTTTCTCTCTCTCCTCCCGGATATCTCTTTCTCTCTCTCCTCCCGGATATCTCTTTCTCTCTCTCCTCCCGGATATCTCTTTCTCTCTCTCCTCCCGGATATCTCTTTCTCTCTCTCCTCCCGGATATCTCTTTCTCTCTCTCCTCCCGGATATCTCTTTCTCTCTCTCCTCCCGGATATCTCTTTCTCTCTCTCCTCCCGGATATCTCTTTCTCTCTCTCCTCCCGGATATCTCTTTCTCTCTCTCCTCCCGGATATCTCTTTCTCTCTCTCCTCCCGGATATCTCTTTCTCTCTCTCCTCCCGGATATCTCTTTCTCTCTCTCCTCCCGGATATCTCTTTCTCTCTCTCCTCCCGGATATCTCTTTCTCTCTCTCCTCCCGGATATCTCTTTCTCTCTCTCCTCCCGGATATCTCTTTCTCTCTCTCCTCCCGGATATCTCTTTCTCTCTCTCCTCCCGGATATCTCTTTCTCTCTCTCCTCCCGGATATCTCTTTCTCTCTCTCCTCCCGGATATCTCTTTCTCTCTCTCCTCCCGGATATCTCTTTCTCTCTCTCCTCCCGGATATCTCTTTCTCTCTCTCCTCCCGGATATCTCTTTCTCTCTCTCCTCCCGGATATCTCTTTCTCTCTCTCCTCCCGGATATCTCTCTCTCTCTCTCCTCCCGGATATCTCTCTCTCTCTCCTCCCGGATATCTCTCTCTCTCTCCTCCCGGATATCTCTCTCTCTCTCCTCCCGGATATCTCTCTCTCTCTCCTCCCGGATATATCTCTCTCTCTCCTCCCGGATATATCTCTCTCTCTCCTCCCGGATATCTCTCTCTCTCCTCCCGGCTATCTCTCTCTCTCTCTCTCTCTCCTCCCGGATATCTCTCTCTCTCCTCCCGGATATCTCTCTCTCTCCTCCCGGATATCTCTCTCTCTCCTCCCGGATATCTCTCTCTCTCCTCCCGGATATCTCGCTCTCTCCTCCCGGATATCTCGCTCTCTCCTCCCGGATATCTCGCTCTCTCCTCCCGGATATCTCGCTCTCTCCTCCCGGATATCTCGCTCTCTCCTCCCGGATATCTCGCTCTCCTCCCGGATATCTCGCTCTCTCCTCCCGGATATCTCTCTCTCCTCCCGGATATCTCTCTCTCCTCCCGGATATCTCTCTCTCCTCCCGGATATCTCTCTCTCCTCCCGGATATCTCTCTCTCCTCCCGGATATCTCTCTCTCTCCTCCCGGATATGTCTCTCTTTCCTCCCGGATATCTCTCTCTCTCTCTCTCCTCCCGGATATCTCTCTCTCTCTCCTCCCGGATATCTCTCTCTCTCTCTCTCCTCCCGGATATCTCTCTCTCTCTCCTCCCGGATATCTCTCTCTCTCTCTCTCTCTCTCGGATATCTCTCTCTCTCCTCCCGGATATCTCTCTCTCTCCCGGATATCTCTCTCTCCCCTCTCCTCCCGGATATCTCTCTCTCTCTCTCCTCCCGGATATCTCTCTCTCTCTCTCCTCCCGGATATCTCTCTCTCTCTCTCCTCCCGGATATCTCTCTCTCTCTCTCCTCCTGGATATCTCTCTCTGTCCTCCGGATATCTCTCTCTCTCTCTCCTCCCGTATATCTCTCTCTCTCCTCCCGATATCTCTCTCTCTCTCTCCTCCCGGATATCTCTCTCTCTCTCTCCTCCCGGATATCTCTCTCTCTCTCTCTCTCCCGGATATCTCTCTCTCTCTCTCTCTCCTCCCGGATATCTCTCTCTCTCTCTCCGGATATCTCTCTCTCTCTCCTCCCGGATATCTCTCTCTCTCTCCTCCCGGATATCTCTCTCTCTCCTCCCGGATATCTCTCTCTCTCCTCCCGGATATCTCTCTCTCTCCTCCCGGATATCTCTCTCTCTCTCCTCCCGGATATCTCTCTCTCTCTCTCCTCCCGGATATCTCTCTCTCTCTCCTCCCGATATCTCTCTCTCTCTCCTCCCGGATATCTCTCTCTCTCTCCTCCCGGATATCCTCTCTCTCTCCTCCCGGATATTCTCTCTCTCTCTCCTCCCGGATACTCTCTCTCTCTCTCCTCCCGGATATCCTCTCTCTCTCTCCTCCCGGATACTCTCTCTCTCTCTCTCTCCTCCCGGATATCTCTCTCTCTCTCCTCCCGGATATCTCTCTCTCTCTCCTCCCGGATATCCTCTCTCTCTCTCCTCCCGGATATCCTCTCTCTCTCCTCCCGGATATCTCTCTCTCTCTCCTCCCGGATATCTCTCTCTCTCCTCCTCCCGGATATCTCTCTCTCTCTCCTCCCGGATATCTCTCTCTCTCTCCTCCGGATATCTCTCTCTCTCTCTCCTCCCGGATATCTCTCTCTCTCTCCTCCCGGATATCTCTCTCTCTCTCTCCTCCCGGATATCTCTCTCTCTCTCCTCCGGATATCTCTCTCTCTCCTCCCGGATATCTCTCTCTCTCTCCTCCCGGATACTCTCTCTCTCTCCTCCGGATACTCTCTCTCTCTCTCCCGGATACTTCTCTCTCTCTCCTCCCGGATACTCTCTCTCTCTCCTCCCGGATATCTCTCTCTCTCCTCCCGGATATCTCTCTCTCTCCTCCCGGATATCTCTCTCTCTCCTCCCGGATATCTCTCTCTCTCCTCCCGGATATCTCTCTCTCTCCTCCCGGATATCTCTCTCTCTCCTCCCGGTATCTCTCTCTCTCCTCCCGGATATCTCTCTCTCTCCTCCCGGATATCTCTCTCTCTCCTCCGGATATCTCTCTCTCTCCTCCCGGATATCTCTCTCTCTCCTCCCGGATACTCTCTCTCTCTCCTCCCGGATTCTCTCTCTCTCCTCCCGGATATCTCTCTCTCTCCTCCCGGATATCTCTCTCTCTCCTCCCGGATATCTCTCTCTCTCCTCCCGGATACTCTCTCTCTCGTCCCGGATATCTCTCTCTCTCCTCTCCGGATATCTCTCTCTCTCTCCTCCCGGATATCTCTCTCTCTCCTCCCGGATATCTCTCTCTCTCCTCCCGGGATACTCTCTCTCTCTCTCCTCCCGGATATCCTCTCGTCTCTCCTCCCCGGATATCTCTCTCTCTCCTCCCGGATACCTCTCTCTCTCCTCCCGGATACCTCTCTCTCTCTCCTCCCGGATACCTCTCTCTCTCTCCTCCCGGATACCTCGTCTCTCTCTCCTCCCGGATCTCTCTCTCTCTCTCTCCCGGGGTCTCTCTCTCTCTCTCCTCCCGGGTACTCTCTCTCTCTCTCCTCCCGGGTCTCTCTCTCTCTCTCCTCCCGGATCTCTCTCTCTCTCTCCCTCCCGGAATCTCTCTC
>NW_027453855.1:143573-203573 GCF_040206685.1 Ascaphus truei
TCTCCCGGGCGTCTCTCCCCTCCCCCCCCCCCTCCCGGGCGTCTCTCCCCCCTCCCCCCCCCTCCCCCGGGCGTCTCTCCCCCCTCCCCCCCCTCTCCCCCTTCCCCCCCCTCTCCCGGGCGTCTCTCCCCCCCCTCCCGGGCGTCTCTCACCTCCCCCCCTCTCCCGGGCGTCTCTCCCCTCCCCCCCTCTCCCGGGCGTCTCCCCCCCCTCTCCCGGGCGTCTCCCCCCCCTCTCCCGGGCGTCTCTCCCCTCCCCCCCTCTCCCGGGCGTCTCTCCCCCCTCTCCCGGGCGTCTCTCCCCTCCCCCCCTCTCCCGGGCGTCTCCCCCCCTCTCCCGGGCGTCTCCCCCCCTCTCCCGGGCGTCTCCCCCCCTCTCCCGGGCGTCTCTCCCCTCCCCCGGGTGTCTCTCTCACCGGGCGGGCGCTGTCACCCTCCTCTCTGTCTCGCGGTCTCTCTCTCTCCTTGCTGTAGTCTCGCGCACTCTCGCACTCTCTCCCCGCGCTATCTCGCGCACTATTCCGGTCACGCGCGCGGCCGCTGCTGCCCCTTTAAGCGCGAGTCCGGAAAGCCATCTATTAGCGCGCGGCTCCGTGGCCTGGGAGGCGTGACTCCGTCGCTAGGGGCAGAACCTAACAAGAGCGCGCTGATTGGGTGTGAGATTAGCGTCAATCCTAGGAGACACCGCCCTGTTCTGATTGTTTCCAGGGGTCAGTACAGAGGGGGCGGGACCTGAAGCGCGCGTGAGCCCTCAACTCCTCCCACCAGCGTTCTTGCGGGAACGTGCCTCAAGCCCTCTTTCTGATCCGCGCACGCGCAAATAGTCAGTGGAGCGCGTGCCCGTGCATCCGGTAATGCGGTGTGCGCGTGCTCACAGTGGCATTTCCTCAGGAGTTACTGACAGGGTCAGCCTCAAGAAGACATAATACTCCTCCTCCCCTGGGGACTACTACCACCACCAATACTACTCCTCCTCTACTCCTCCTCCTCCCCTGGGGACTACTACCACCACCAATACTACTCCTCCTCCCCTGGGGACTACCACCACCACCAATACTACTCCTCCTCTACTACTCCTCCTCCCCTGGGGACTACCACCACCACCAATACTACTCCTCTACTACTACTCCTCCCCTGGGGACTACTACCACCACCAATACTACTCCTCCTCTACTCCTCCTCCTCCCCTGGGGACTACTACCACCACCAATACTACTCCTCCTCCTCCCTGGGGACTACCACCACCACCAAGTACTACTCCTCCTCTACTACTCCTCCTCCCCTGGGGACTACCACCACCACCAATACTACTCCTCTACTACTACTCCTCCCCTGGGGACTACTACCACCACCAATACTACTCGTCCCCTTGGGACTACTACCACCACCAATACTACTCCTCCTCCCCTGGCGACTACCACCACCACCAATACTACTCCTCCTCTACTACTCCTCCCCTGGGGACTACCACCACCACCAATACTACTCCTCCTCTACTCCTCCTCCTCCCCTGGGGACTACTACCACCACCAATACTACTCCTCCTCCTCCCCTGGGGACTACCACCACCACCACCAATACTACTCCTCTACTACTCTTCCTCCCCTGGGGACTACCACCACCACCAATACTTCTCCTCTACTACTACTCCTCCCTGGGGACTACTACCACCACCAATACTACTCCTCTACTACTCGTCCCCTAGGGACTACTACCACCACCAATACTACTCCTCCTCCTCCCCTGGGGACTACCACCACCACCAATACTACTCCTCTACTACTACTCCTCCCCTGGGGACTACTACCACCACCAATACTACTCCTCCTCCCCTGGGGACTACCACCACCACCAATACTACTCCTCCTCTACTAGTCCTCCCCTGGGGACTACCACCACCACCAATACTACTCCTCTACTTCTCCTCCTCCCCTGGGGACTACTACCACCACCAATACTACTCCTCCCCTGGGGACTACTACCACCACCAATACTCCTCCTCCTCTACTACTCTACTACTCCTCCTCCCCTGGGGACTACCACCACCACCAATACTACTCCTCCTCTACTACTCCTCCCCTGGGGACTACTACCACCACCAATACTACTACTCCTCCTCTACTACTCCTCCTCCCCTGGGGACTACTACCACCACCAATACTACTCCTCCTCTACTACTCCTCCTCCCCTGGGGACTACCACCACCACCAATACTACTCCTCCTCTACTCCTCCTCCTCCCCTGGGGACTACTACCACCACCAATACTACTCCTCCTCCCCTGGGGACTACCACCACCACCAATACTACTCCTCCTCTACTACTCCTCCTCCCCTGGGGACTACCACCACCACCAA
Organism: Ascaphus truei; assembly: GCF_040206685.1. Taxonomy (NCBI): domain Eukaryota; kingdom Metazoa; phylum Chordata; class Amphibia; order Anura; family Ascaphidae; genus Ascaphus; species Ascaphus truei. Next base: position 145,929 of record NW_027453855.1, read on the forward strand.
TACTACTCCTCTACTACTACTCCTCCCCTGGGGACTACTACCACCACCAATACTACTCCTCCTCTACTACTACTCCTCCCTTGGGGACTACTACCACCACCAATACTACTCCTCCTCCCCTGGGGACTACCACCACCACCAATACTACTCCTCCTCTACTACTCCTCCTCCCCTGGGGACTACCACCACCACCAATACTACTCCTCTACTACTACTCCTCCCCTGGGGACTACTACCACCACCAATACTACTCCTCCTCTACTACTCCTCCTCCCCTGGGGACTACCACCACCACCAATACTACTCCTCTACTACTCCTCCTCCCCTGGGGACTACCACCACCACCAATACTACTCCTCTACTACTACTCCTCCCCTGGGGACTACTACCACCACCAATACTACTCCTCCTCTACTACTCCTCCTCCCCTGGGGACTACTACCACCACCAATACTCCTCCTCCTCTACTACTCTACTACTCCTCCTCCCCTGGGGACTACCACCACCACCAATACTACTCCTCCTCTACTACTCCTCCCCTGGGGACTACTACCACCACCAATACTACTCCTCCTCTACTACTCCTCCTCCCCTGGGGACTACTACCACCACCAATACTACTCCTCTACTACTCCTCCTCCCCTGGGGACTACCACCACCACCAATACTACTCCTCCTCTACTACTCCTCCTCCCCTGGGGACTACCACCACCACCAATACTACTACTCCTCCTCCCCTGGGGACTACAACCACCACCAATACTACTCCTCCTCTACTACTCCTCCCGTGGGGACTACTACCACAACCAATACTACTCCTTCTCCTCCCCTGGGGACTACTACCACCACCAATACTACTCCTCCTCTACTACTCCTCCCCTGGGGACTACTACCACCACCACCAATACTACTCCTCCTCTACTACTCCTCCTCCCCTGGGGACTACTACCACCACCAATACTACTCCTCCTCTACTACTCCTCCCCTGGAGACTACTACCACCACCAATACTACTCCTCCTCTACTACTACTCCTCCTCCCCTGGGGACTACTACTACCACCACCAATACTACTCCTCCTCTACTACTCCTCCCCTGGGGACTACTACCACCACCAATACTACTCCTCCTCTACTACTCCTCCCCTGGGGACTACTACCACCACCAATACTACTCCTCTACTACTACTCCTCCCCTGGGTCTACTACTACTACCACCAATACTACTCCTCCTCCCTGGGGAATACTACTACTCCTCCTCCCAGGGGGGATACTACTACTCCCCAGGGGAATACTACTACTACCACCAATACTACTCATCCTTCCCCCTTGGGGAAAAATACTACTCCTTCCCCCTTGGGGAAAACTACTACTCCTCCTCCCTGGGGAATACTACTACTCCTCCCAGGGGGGATACTACTACTCCCCAGGGGAATACTACTACTACTCATCGGGGGTAATACTAGTCCTCCCTGGGGAATACTAGTCCTCCCCTGGGGACCACTACTACTACCACCAATACTACTCCTCCTCCTCTGGGAATACTACTACTCCTTCCCCCGGGGGAATACTACTACTCCCAGGGGGGATACTACTACTCCCCAGGGGAATACTACTCCCAGGGGGGATATTACTACTCCCCAGGGGAATACTACTACTACTCATCGGGGGTAATACTACTACTCCCAGGGGGAATACTATTACTAGATAGTAGACAACAGAGAAGCCCAATGCTACATCCAACATGACAGAAATACACAGTAAAATACTTTTATATTCTCTTGAAAAAGGGTTATTTTGTTTAACCCTTTGGCCAAAGCGTTGTAAGCTTGCGAGCCACGACAAGGCAGACACCTGTTCGCAAGTCCCAACACTACCAGATAAAATACTAATATACCTCTATTAGGATTAAAATTCTCATTTACCTCTATTAGGAGGGAGAAAGACCACAGTGGATCTATATCCAGTAGAATGAAAGGACCTACTAACTAGGGAAGTGGGGAGGGGCGGGCTTAAAACCTGGGAAGGAGGAGCCACTAACCTCCAACAGCAGAGACAGCTGAGAATATGTTAACAGAACACAAAACCCCAGCAAGCTCTTTTTGGGAACCCCTGACCCCCACAAAATATATATATATAGGAAAGGAGATTTCACCAGCAACAAAGGAAAGGGTTCTTTACAGTAAGGGCAGGTAAAATGTGGAATTCATTACCCATGGAGACTGTGATGGCAGATACAATAGATATCTTCAAAAAAAGGTTGCAAATCTTTTTAGATGGGAAAGGTATACAGGGATATACCAAATAAGTATACATGGGAAGGATATTAATCCAGGGATTAATCCGATTGTCAATTCTTGGAGTCAGGAAGGAATTTATTTTCCCCTTATGAGATATCATTGGATGATATGACACTGAGGTTTGTGTTTGCCTTCCTCTGGATCAATAAGTATAGATATAGGATAAAGTATCTGTTGTCTAAATTTATCATAGGTTGAACTTGATGGACGTACGTCTTTTTTCAACCTCATCTACTATGTAACTGTATGTAATATAGTTATCATATCCCCTGCTAGACGCCTCTATTAATGTAAATAAATCTAATTTAGCTAGCCTCTCCTTATAAGTTAGATTGTCCATCCCCTTTATTAATTTGGTGGCTCTTCTCTGCACTCTCTCTAGTTCCATAATGTCTTTTCTTAGGATTGGCGCCCAAAATTGTACTCCATATTCAAGGTGTGGTCTTACTAATGCTTTATTGTAAGGGATCGGGGGACACGTTCCCCACGTCGTGTGTCCCCCACTCCGGCCCCGAGTGCCGTCGCACACGCTGTGCACCCTGCCCGCCGGGTCCCTACCTTCTCCGGTCGGGTGCCGCTCCGCTCTCCTCTGCGACACACGCCGCCACTGCCTCCACGCTGCCGGGTCGCGCGCGCAGGAGCCTTACAGGGCGCGCGCGCACCCAATCCTATCCGCCTGCCCCCCGCATGGCTGGCCCTGCCCCCCGCCGGCCGCAGGACTTAATCACACTCTCTACTACTCAACTGGCTTTCCCATCCTCTAGGTCCCTGAGCCTATCTCAGGGCCTGCCTGGGCAACCCTCCGCTCCACCTCTACCCTCTATAGGTCCCCAGTCTGCCCTCTCCTTCCTCGCTCTGCATAGTTTCTTGTGTCTCTTGCTGTTCGGAGTTCTATGCCTGGCTCTCGTCTGTGTTTCAGCTCTCGTTCCTGTATTTACCCCCCCGTATACCACCTCTGGACTTGATCTCGGCTTCCATTTTGACTACGTGTACCTCTCTACCCCCAGCCCTGGCTTTTGGACTACGTCTACGCTGCTTTCTCCTATCCTCGACCCACGGCTTCTGGACTTCACTACTTGGACCTCTGGCGCCCCAGACTCGGCAAGTATCTGGCTAACTCTCTCTTACCAGACCCGGCAACGCACCCTACCACACTCCGTGCACGCCGTCACTGCTGTGGGTGTGTGTTATACCCTTACCCACCTCAGTACTGGGGACTGGTCTGGTCTGCGGGCAGTACAGCGTTACATTTATAAAGGGACATAATTATGTTACTTCCCTTCCATCCATTGCCTGTTTAATGCAAGATAAGATCTTGTTTGCCTTTGCAGCTACTGCCTGACATTGGGCACTATTGCTAAGCCTGCTGTCTACAAGCACTCCTAAATCCTTCTCCATCAAGGAGTCCCCCAATTTATCCCCATTTCATTTGTAAGTCGCCTGTTTATTCTTGCTTCCCAAATGCATAACCTTACATTTATCTGTATTAAACCTCATCTGCCATTTACCTGCCCAAGTTATCCAAGTCCTTCTGGAGAGAAATTACATCCTGCTCTGATTTTACTACCTTACACAATTTAGTGTCATCAGCAAAGATGGAGACTTTGCTCTCGATCCCAACCTCAAGGTCATTAATAAATAAGTTAAAAAGCAAGGGTCCCAGTACCGATCCCTGAGGTACTCCACTCACGACTTTAGCCCAACCTGAAAAAGTTCCATTTATGACAACCCTCTGTTGTCTGTCCTTCAACCAGTTTTCAATCCAGGTGCATATATTTTTCCAATTAGCTTTATTTTGTACACTAATCTCTTGTGTGAAACTGTCTCAAAAGCCTTTGCAAAATCTAAGTGGACCACATCAACTGCATTACCCTGGTCTAAATTCCTACTTACCTCCTCAAAGAAACAAATAAGGTTAGTTTGGCATGATCTAAACTTCATAAATCCATGCTACTATTACTAATAATTTTGTTTTCCATTAGGTATTCCTGAATATTATCCCGTATTAAACCTTCAAGTAGCTTCCCCACTATTGAAGTCAGGCTTACAGGTCTGTAATTCCCCAGTTGTGATCTACTGTAGCTCCCTTCTAAAATATAGGCACCACATCTGCTTTACACCAATCTTGTGGTACTGAGCCTGTGGAAATGGAGACCTTGAATCTACTATATATTTATGAAAGTGTTCTATGTGTCCGTGTCTGTATGTGTCTCCCTGTGTCCCTCCCCGTGTCCCTAGCGGCAATCTCATTGGACCTTGGGCCAGGCCAATGAGATTGGTCCCTTGGTCCGCCCGCACACCTCTCATTGGCACACCACACACACACACACACGGCTCTCCCCTCACCCCCCCCCCCCCACACACACACAGAGCACGCGGCTCTCCCATCACCCGGCGCTCTCCCTCACCCCCCCCCCCCCACACACACACAGAGCACGCGGCTCTCCCATCACCCGGCGCTCTCCCTCACCCCCCCCCCCCCACACACACACACACAGAGCACGCGGCTCTCCCCTCACCCAGCGCTCTCCCTCACCCCCCCCCCCCCCCACACAGAGCACGCGGCTCTCCCTCACCCGGCGCTCTCCCTCACCCCCCCCCCCCACACACACACACAGAGCACGCGGCTCTCCCTCACCCGGTGCTCTCCCTCAACCGCCCCCCCCCCCCCCACACACACAGAGCACGCGGCTCTCCCCTCACCCGGCGCTCTCCCTCACCCCTCCCCCCCCACACACACAGAGCACGCGGCTCTCCCTCACCCCCCCCCCTCACACAGGCCGCTACCCGTCCCCGCGGGCGCACCTCCGGCTGTCTCCACCTCTCCCCGCGAGAGGCCCAGCACCTCCTCACCGGAGCGTCTCAGCCTCGCCGCGGAGGAACCCGAGGTGGAGGAGGAGGAGGGCGGCCGTGTGCAAGGTGAGTACACACAGGGGAATGGCTTATTTAACGCTTCCCTGACTCCCCCTGCCCTCCCCCTGCCCTTTGCCCCCCCACCCTCCCTCCCCCTGCCCTTTGCCCCCGCTGCCCTCCCTCCCAATGCCCTTTGCCCCATCTGCCCTCCCTCCCAATGCCCTTTGCCCCCCCTGCCCTCCCTCCCAATGCCCTTTGCCCCCCTGCCCTTCCAATGCCCTTTGCCCCCCCTGCCCTCCCTCTCAATGACCTTTGCCCGCCCTGCCCTCCCTCCCAATGCCCTTTGCCCCCTGCCCTCCCTCCCCCTGCCCTTTGCCCCCTGCCCTTCCTCCCCTGAAACTTTGCCCCTGCCCTTTTCCCCCCTGCCCTCCCTCCCCCTGCCTTTTTCCTCTTTGCCCCCCTGCCCTTTGCCCCTCTGCCCTTTGCCACCCTGCCCAAGGCCCCCTGCCCTTTGGCCTCTTGCCCCCCTCCCTGCCCTCTTGCCCCCTTCCCTGCCCTATTGCCCCCTCCCTGCCCTCTTGCCCCCACTGCCCTTTGCCCCCCTCCCTCCCTGCCCTCTTTACCCCCCTGCCCTTTGCCCCCCTCCCTGCCCTCTTGCCCCCCTGCCCTTAGCCCCCCGCCCCTCCCTGCCCTTTGCCCCTCCCTGCCCCTCCCTGCACTTTCCCCCCCCCCCGCCCCTCCCTGCCCTTTGCCCCCCCCCCCCCGCCCCTCCCTGCTCTTTGCCCCCCCCCCTGCCCGTCCCTGCCCTTTGCCCCCCCGCCCCTCCCTGCCCTTTGCCCCCCTGCCCTTTGCCCTCCCCGCCCTTCCACGCCCCTTGCCCCCCCCCCGCCCTTCCACTTCATGCCCCCTGCCCTTCCACGCCCGGGCAACGCCGGGTATATCAGCTAGTATTAAATATAATGGTTTGACTATTAATTAACTTAACTCCTTGAGAACTCTTGGATGTATGCCATCGGGGCCAGGTGCCTTATTTACTATCATTCTTTCAAGTCGCTTATGAACTTCTTCCTCAGTTAACCAATTGTTCATTAATATGGAGGTTGTGGCTTCCTCCTGTGGCACTACTGTTGAACTTGATTCTTCCCTGGTAAACACAGAGGCAAAGAATGTGTTTAATACTTCAGCTTTTTCCTTATCTCCAATAATCTGCCTACCCATCTCACACTGAAAGGGTCCTATATTTTCTTTTCTCATTTTTTTGTTATTAAGGTACTTAAAGAACATTTTAGGGTTGATCTTACTTTCTATTGTAATCCTTTTTTCCACTACCACCAATACTACTCCTCCTCCCTGGGGGAATACCACTCCTCATCCCCTGGGGACTACTACCACTACCACCAATACTACTCCTCCTCCCCGGGGGAATACCACTCCTCATCCCCTGGGAATACCACTCCTCATCCCCTGGGGACTACTACCACTACCACCAATACTACTCCTCCTACCCGGGGGAATATCACTCCTCATCCCCTGGGGACTACTACCACTACCACCAATACTACTCCTCCTCCCTGGGGGAATACCACTCCTCATCCCCTGGGGACTACTACCACTACCACCAATACTACTCCTCCTCCCCGGGGGAATACCACTCCTCATCCCCTGGGAATACCACTCCTCATCCCCTGGGGACTACTACCACTACCACCAATACTACTCCTCCTACCCGGGGGAATATCACTCCTCATCCCCTGGGGACTACTACCACTACCACCAATACTCCTCCTCCCCGGGGGAATACCACTCCTCATCCCCTGGGGACTACTACCACTACCACCAATACTACTACTCCCCGGGGGAATACCACTCCTCATCCCCTGGGGACTACTACCACTACCACCAATACTACTCCTCCCCGGGGGAATACCACTCCTCATCCCCTGGGGACTACTACCACTACCACCAATACTACTCCTCCTCCCCGGGGGAATACCACTCCTCATCCCCTGGGGACTACTACCACTACCACCAATACTACTCCTCCTCCCCGGGGGAATAACACTCCTCATCCCCTGGGGACTACTACCACTACCTCCAATACTACTCCTCCCCGGAGAAATAACACTCCTCATCCCCTGGGGACTACTACCACTACCTCCAATACTACTCCTCCTCCCCGGGGGAATACCACTCCTCATCCCCTGGGGACTACTACCACTACCACCAATACTACTCCTCCTCCCCGGGGGAATACCACTCCTCATCCCCTGGGGACTACTACCACTACCACCAATACTCCTCCTCCCTGGGGGAATACCACTCCTCATCCCCTGGGGATTACTACCACTACCACCAATACTACTACTCCTCCCCGGGGGAATACCACTCCTCATCCCCTGGGAATACCACTCCTCATCCCCTGGGGACTACTACCACTACCACCAATACTACTCCTCCTACCCGGGGGAATATCACTCCTCATCCCCTGGGGACTACTACCACTACCACCAATACTCCTCCTCCCCGTGGGAATACCACTCCTCATCCCCTGGGGACTACTACCACTACCACCAATACTACTACTCCCCGGGGGAATACCACTCCTCATCCCCTGGGGACTACTACCACTACCACCAATACTACTCCTCCCCGGGGGAATACCACTCCTCATCCCCTGGGGACTACTACCACTACCACCAATACTACTCCTCCTCCCCGGGGGAATACCACTCCTCATCCCCTGGGGACTACTACCACTACCACCAATACTACTCCTCCTCCCCGGGGGAATAACACTCCTCATCCCCTGGGGACTACTACCACTACCTCCAATACTACTCCTCCCCGGAGAAATAACACTCCTCATCCCCTGGGGACTACTACCACTACCTCCAATACTACTCCTCCTCCCCGGGGGAATACCACTCCTCATCCCCTGGGGACTACTACCACTACCACCAATACTACTCCTCCTCCCCGGGGGAATACCACTCCTCATCCCCTGGGGACTACTACCACTACCACCAATACTCCTCCTCCCCGGGGGAATACCACTCCTCATCCCCTGGGGACTACTACCACTACCACCAATACTACTCCTCCTCCCCAGGGGAATACCACTCCTCATCCCCTGGGGACTACTACCACTACCACCAATACTACTCCTCCCCGGGGGAATACCACTCCTCATCCCCTGGGGACTACTACCACTACCACCAATACTACTCCTCCCCGGGGGAATACCACTCCTCATCCCCTGGGGACTACTACCACTACCACCAATACTACTCCTCCTCCCCGGGGAATACCACTCCTCATCCCCTGGGGACTACTACCACTACCACTAATACTACTCCTCCTCCCCAGGGGAATACCACTCCTCATCCCCTGGGGACTACTACCACTACCACCAATACTACTCCTCCCCGGGGGAATACCACTCCTCATCCCCTGGGGACTACTACCACTACCACCAATACTACTCCTCCTCCCCGGGGGAATACTACTACTCCTCCCCCCAGGGGAATACTACCACTACCACCAATACTACTCCTCCTCCCCGGGGGAATACCACTCCTCATCCCCTGGGGACTACTACCACTACCACCAATACTACTCCTCCTCCCCGGGGGAATACCACTCCTCATCCCCTGGGGACTACTACCACTACCACCAATACTACTCCTCCTCCCCGGGGGAATACCACTCCTCATCCCCTGGGGACTACTACCACTACCACCAATACTACTCCTCCTCCCCGGGGGAATACCACTCCTCATCCCCTGGGGACTACTACCACTACCACCAATACTACTCCTCCTCCCCGGGGGAATACCACTCCTCATCCCCTGGGGACTACTACCACTACCACCAATACTACTCCTCCTCCCCGGGGGAATACCACTCCTGATCCCCTGGGGACTACTACCACTACCACCAATACTACTCCTCCTCCCCGGGGGAATACCACTCCTCATCCCCTGGGGACTACTACCACTACCACCAATACTACTCCTCCCCGGGGGAATACCACTCCTCATCCCCTGGGGACTACTACCACTACCACCAATACTACTCCTCCTCCCCGGGGGAATACTACTACTCCTCCCTGCAGGGGAATACTACTACTCCTCCCGGGGGAATACTACTACTACTACTCATCGGGGGTAATACTCCTCCCCCCAGGGGAATACTACTACTCCTCCCAGGGGAATACTACTACTCCTCCCGGGGGAATATTACTACTACTACTCCCAGGGGAATACTACTCCTTCCCTGGGGACTACTACTACAACCACCAATACTACTACTCCTCCACCCCCCTGGGGAATACTACTACTACTCCTCCCAGGGGAGATACTACTACTCCCCAGGGGAATACTAGTACTACTCATCGGGGGTAATACTACTACTCCCAGGGGGAATACTATTACTACCTAGTAGATGAGGTTGAAATATGACACGCGTCCATCAAGTTCAACCTATGCTACATTTAGACGAAAGGGGAAAAATAAATTCCTTCCTGACTCCAAGAATTGGCAATCGGATTACTCCCTGGATCAACATTCTTCCCATGTATACTTATTTGGTATATCCCTGTATACTTTTGCTTTCTAAAAAGATGTCCAACTTTTTTTTAACAAATCTATTGTATCTGCCATCACAGTCTCCATGGGTAATGAATTCCACACTGTAACTGCCCTTACTGTAAAGAACCCTTTCCTTTGTTGCTGGTCAAATCTCCTTTCCTCCAACCTTAAGGGATGGCCCCCGAGTCCTTTATACTGCCCGTGGGATGAAGTTATTTTGAAAGCTCCTTGTACTGTCCCCGAATATAATTAATAATAATTGTATGTTTGTATATAGTTATGATATCCGCTCTTAGACGCCTCTATTAATGTAAATAAATCTAATTTAGCTAGCCTCTCCTTATGAGTTAGATTGTCCACCCCCTTTATTAATTTGGTGGCTCTTCTCTGCACTCTCTAGTTCCATAATGTATTTTCTAAGGAGTGGTGCCCAAAATTGTACTCCATATTCAAGGTGTGTTCTTACTAATGCTTTATAAAGGGGCATAATTATGTTTACTTCCCTTCCATCCATTGCCTGTTTAATGCAAGATAAGATCTTGTTTGCCTTTGCAGCTACTGCATGACTTTGTGCACTATTGCTAAGCCTGCTGTCTACAAGCACTCCTAAATCCTTCTCCATCAAGGAGTCCCCCAATTTATCCCCATTTAATTTGTAAGTCACCTGTTTATTCTTGCTTCCCAAATGCATAACCTTACATTTATCTGTATTAAACCTCATCTGCCATTTACCTGCCCAAGTTATCCAAGTCCTTCTGGAGAGAAATTACATCCTGTTCTGATTTTACTACCTTACACAATTTAGTGTCATCAGCAAAGATGGAGACTTTGCTCTGTATGCCAACATCAAGGTCATTAATACATAAGTTAAAAAGCATTGGTCCCAGTACCGATCCCTGAGGTACTCCACTCACGACGTTAGCCAAACCTGAAAAAGTTCCATTTATGACAACCCTCTGTTGTCTGTCCTTCAACCAATTTTCAATCCAGGTGCATATATTTTTACTGAGTTCAATTTTCTTTATTTTGTACACTAATCTCTTGTGTGGAAACGTATCAAAAGCCTTTGCAAAATCTAAGTGGACCACATCAACTGCATTACCCTGGTCTAAATTCCTACTTACCTCCTCAAAGAAACAAATAAGGTTAGTTTGGCATGATCTATCCTTCATAAATCCATGCTGACTATTACTAATAATTTTGTTTGCCATTAGGTATTCCTGCATATAATACCGTATTAAACCTTCAAGTAGCTTCCCCACTATTGAAGTCAGGCTTACAGGTCTGTAATTCCCCAGTTGTGATCTACTGTAGCTCCCTTCTAAAATATAGGCACCACATCTGCTTTACGCCAATCTTGTGGTACTGAGCCTGTGGAAATGGAGGCCTTGCATATTAAATGTTATGGTTTGACTATTAATTAACTTAACTCCTTAAGGACTCTTGGATGTATGCCATCGGGGCCAGGTGCCTTATTTACTTTAATTTTATCAAGCCGCCTATGCACTTCTTCCTCAGTTAACCAATTGTTCGTTAATATAGAGGTTGTGGCTTCCTCCTGCAGCACTTATATTGCAATTGATTCTTCCCTGATAAACACAGAGGCAAAGAATTTGTTTAATACCTCTGCTTTTTCCTTATCTCACACTGAAAGGGTCCTATATTTTCCTTTCTGATTTTTTTGTTATTAAGATACTTAAATAACTTTTTAGGGTTGTTCTTACTTTCTATTGCAATCCTTTTTTCATTATCCATTTTTGCTAATTTGATGGCATTTTTGCCATTTTTGTTACATTCCTTATCATTCTGATACGATGCTTCCGTCCCTTCTAACTTAAAGTATCTAAACGCCTGCCTCTTCTTTTCCATTTTCTACCCTTCCTGTTTAGTTAGCCACGTTGGTTTCGACTAGGCCCCATAGCCCTTCGACAAGGTCTCTCCGAGAGGCTCAAGGATTAACTTTCCTGCAGAGACATCCCGGCAGACATAGAAGAACTGATCGCACTCTGCATCTCTTTGGACAGCCACATCCTGGAGAGGCAACAATAGCGGAGGCGAGATCTGCAAATCTTGTAGTTTCTACTGGAACTTCTTCCTCCGAACCCCCTTCCGGCCCCAACCACCGTTGAGGAGCCCATGAAGCTGGGGGGTATGCGGCTTTTGGACGAAGCGTCTCCGACTCTATTGCGGTGAGAAGGGGCATACAGCTTGATTCTGTCCATTGAAGTCGGGAAACGCCAAAGCCTAGAGAAGTAGAGAGGACCTTCTCTGGGCACATCTATTTTCTGTCCTCTTTCCTCCTGCCGTCTGATGTTACCCATCCTCCTCTCCTGGCAGGGGCGCTCCGTGTCTACCCGGGCATTCATGGATTCGGGGGCGGCAGGCTCCTTCATGGACCGGGCCATCACTCTTCGTGTCGGCATTCCTCTCAGGAAGAAATCTTCTCCTGTGACTATCGTGACACTAGATGCAGACCGCTGGCGTCAGGGACTATCCTTCAGGAGACTCTTCGCCTCACAGCTACCGTTGGAGTGCTTCATCATGAGCCCATACCGCTGGATGTGATTTACTCCCCAGGCACGGACATTATTCTGGGACTCCACATTATTCTGGGACTCTCATGGCTGCGAGTCCATAACCCACGGATCGATTGGTCATCGGATCAGGTGACAGAATGGGCTCCTTCCTGTAGGTCCAAGTGTCCTGTTTTCCCACAATCCTTGGGGAACCTACATTGCTCCAAACCAGAGGCTTTTGCGAATCTTCCTCCGGGCTACCTGGCTTTTCAGGACGTCTTCAGCAAAAGGCAGGTGGAGGAACTACCCCCTCATCGTCCTTTTGACTGTCCCATCGATCTGCTCCCTGGTACGGTTCCGCCACGGGGGCGGATTTACCCTTTGTCAGAACCAGCGACTGAAGCCATGAAGGCCTATATTGAAGAGAATCTCGCAGATTTATTCAAAAGTCCAGTTCCCCTGCAGGTGCAGGCTTCTTTTTTGTTCAAAAAAAGATGGGTCCCTAATACCCTGTATACACTACAGGGGTCTTAACATTACGGTTAAGAATCGCTACCCGCTCTCTCAATTCCTGATCTTTTTGATCTTCGTGGCGTAACAATCTTCTCCAAACTTGATCTTAGAGGAGCCTATAACTTGGTCCGACTCAGGCAGGGGGATGAGTGGAAGACTGTGTTTAATACCAGAGATGGTCACTATGAGTATCTCGTCATGCCCTTCAGGCCATGTAATACCCCCACAGTTTTTCAATTTTTTGTGAACGAGATCTTAAGAAACTTGCTCGGTTCTTGTATTGTCGTCTATCTCGACGACATCCTTATTTTTTCTAAATCCTTGGAGCAACATCGTGAACAGGTAAAGGTGTTTCTTCAACGCCTTCATGAGAATCAACTGTTTGCCAAGCTTGAAAAAGGCGAATTCGAGAAATCTAGTCTTGCTTTCCTTGGATACATCATATCTGCTCAAGGCTTACAGATGGATCCTGCCAAAGTCTCTGCCATCTTAGATTGGCCACTTTCCACTCACAAACGCCTGTCTTGAGTTTTGTGCATGTCAAATACAAGGCTTTTCAGCACAGTAGATAATCCCTGTTCCTCTCCCTCTTGTCGTCTACGTTACCGGAGACTTGTAGGGCTCGGTAGGATATCCTCTCCCGTCCTCTGGGGTCCGGTGGCGTTCAACACACTCGACCGGAGTGATGTAATGTCTGCTTCCCTTTCCACTTAATCCTAAATGGATGGCATCCGAGGACGGACCGGATGGGTGATGGTGCTCCCCTCCATCAGTGCTTAGTCCGTGGGTCACGTTGGTAACTCCTGGCGTAGCGAATGTCAAGCAGAGTAGATGCGTGTGTGTGTGGGGTTGGCGAAATACGTATGGTGGCCTCTGCTGATCAACCCAACGCGTTTTGCTCCTAGTTTCCTCAAGGGTGAACTGGAACTTTGAGCATCAAAGGTTGTTCAACTGATGACGACCTTTCTACAGCGGATGTCTCCCTTAGGGAATTAATGCCTTAGATGCAGGCATGTCTATTGGCTGCAGACTGATATATAACTCCACGGGCAATGCTATCATGTGACTCCTGATTAAGCACTACGTGCGAAACATGTAGAGGTCACGTGAGGCTGCTCCATGGATCTCCAGAATTCCAAGTCGGTGTCCGTGACAGTGAGGGTGTTCTCGCAGTGTGTGCAGATTGGGTCCGGACCCATGTATATCATCGCATGTAGCAAACCCCTGAGCTCTCTGGCTTCCTTCTTTATGTGTTAAGGGCAATTGTTAGTCTAGTTTAGCTAATTTATTGTCATATAAATTATATAAAGGAGTAGCTCAGTGAGTAACGACACTGACTGGCACTGAGTTTGGAGCAGGGGAACCTGGATCAATTCCCGGTGTCGGCTCCTTGTGACCTTGGGCAAGTCACTTTATCTCCCTGTGCCTGCAAAATGTCTCTGTAAAGCGCTATGTAAAACTAGCAGCGCTATACAAGAATATGCTATTATTATTAGTTTTATTTTATCGTGTGTTTATTATTTGTGGCATTGCCACTTACTGTTTTTTAACATTATACTGTAAGGGTTTTTTTCTGTCCCCTTTTTATTTAGATCCTTCAGGTCTTCAGAGCACCATCTCCCTGCCTTTTTTTCTGGCTTTGCTACATCTCATCATAATAAGATTTTCACAACCCTTCCAGTTCTCAGCATAAGTTCTCTTTTTCCGCCGCCAGCATCAGAGGAGAACGCAGCTGTTATTATTAAAGCCAAATTGTGGACCTTTCCACTCCTGGGATATCTGTTTGGGCCAGCCACGGTGTCCAAACTTTTAGATAATTTTTGCTGCCAGTGTCGTTTAGGAGGCTTGTCAACTTCTCCATCTGGCGTATGTGCCAAATTCGGTTCCGGATTTTGGGTATTACTGGAATTTCGTTTTGTTTCCATAATGCTGCGATCTCGCACCTTGTGGCCAGTGCAAAGTGTGCAATTAGTTTCAGGTTGGATGTGGCTCTCCCCAGGGCCCACCTGCTTAACAGGAACAACCACGGATCTAGCGGAATTGTGAGCTTAATGACCCTCTGTAGCCAATCTCTAATTTGCTCCCATATAGGGGTTACCCGAGGGCAGGACCACAGCATATGTAACAGGTCGGCGGGCTCTCCACACCATTTGGGGCACAATGGGGAGTATCCTGGGACAAATTTTGCCAATCTAACTGGAGTGTGGTACCACCTCATCAGGACCTTATATGCGTTCTCCTTTAAAGTGGTGCATATTGAGCTTTTGGAAAAGGCTGCGACTATCTGTGTCCATTCCTCCTCCTCCAGTGTCTCCCCCAGGTCTGCTTCCCACGTCAGCATATATTTTATTTTTTTTGTGACCTTGGGGCTACAACCGATTACTTCCTTATACATCTGCGATGTAAGTCCCCTCGTGTCAGTCTCTACTAGACAGAGCCTTTCGAAAGTTGTCAATGGGGGGCGGGGCGTGATTTTGTTATAGAAAGCTCTGATCTGGAGATATCTGAAGAATTCAGATTGGGGAATCTCTTTTTCGGTTTTAATTTGTTCAAATGTTTTAATTTTGTTATTGCCCTCCACATCCCTAAGTCTAAATATTCCTTTAGTTCTCCACATCGAGGAGTCTGTCCTATTCAGGCCTGGAGTGAAGATTGGGGTCATTAGGGTTCCTTTAGTGGTTAAGTTGCATTTTAATTTGGTAGACTCCCAAACTGCGAGTAAGTTAGTCATTGAGGAGAGCAGCTCTGTTCCAGCCGTAATTGCAGGTTTTGGGGACCAGATCAAGTTGTTTAACTCCAATGGGAAGCAACACTCTTTTTCCAATGCTACCCATCTTTTCAATTCCGGGTCTGTTTGCCATTGGAAAATTTGACATAATTGTGCTGCCTAATAGTAGGGTAACAAACAAAGTACTGCTAGCCCCCCCTCCACTTTTTGCTTTGTCAGGATCTGTTTTCTTACTCTCGCTTTTTTTCCTCCCTATATAAATTTGGAGATCAGGGACTGAAGGGAGAGTATGTCCTTCAGTCCCAGTGGCACCGGAGAGTCTGGAAGAGATATAGGACTCTTGGAAGGAGGTTCATTTAAAAACTGTACATTTTCCCTATCCATGATATATTAAACCTCGCCCATTTTCCAATGTCGTCCTTCAAGATTTTAAACAATTTGGGGAAATTTGCTTTATATATAGACTTATAATCTCAGGTGATGTTGACTCCAAGATATTTGATGGCTGTCTGTTGCCATTTGAAATTAAAGTTAATTGCTATCAATTTTTCTAAGTCTTTCGGGAGATTAATGTTTGAGCTTCTGACTTGGCCTGATTTATTTTGAAACCCGAAATCCTTTTGAATTTCCCTAGCAAGGCAAAAAGGTTTGGGAGCGAGGTCAGAGGGTTTGAGATGGTCATGAAGACATCGTCGACATAGAGAGCCACCTTTATGGGTTTGGTTATTCAAATTTATTCCTGTGATGTCTGGGCTCAGGCGAATGTGGGCTGCTAGCGGTTCCATACAGAGAGCGAACAAGAGAGGCGAAAGCGGGCAGCCTTGTCTCATACCGCTCTTGATCTTTAAAGGATTGGATGGGAAGCCCTGATTGTGACAGGGTAAATAAAAGCCACCAGTTATATGCCTGGAAAACCTATGTCTAGTCTGCAGTGCAGCACTGACTAGGTTAAACTTCAGCTGGGAACCTCAGGACAATTAGTTGGATCCCAGCTGCCTAATCAAGGTGTGTTAAAACCCAGGTTGTAAACACATGGAGCTTGCTGTTGATGAGAGAGGAGTAAGCTGCTAAAGTGATTCCTGAAAACAAGGTCTGAGTAGCGAAGTAGTGAAACTGTGAACTGTCTGTCCCCTGCGTAGAAAAAGGGTAGCTGCATATATATAAACTGTCTGCTAAAGAGAAACTGTTTTGTTCGGTTTGCTGAAGGAAAAACCATTTTCGTTTGTTGCTGAAAAAGAGCTATTTTTGTTTTGTGTGCTGTATATTTTTCAAGGTAAAATAAAACAGCCTTGTCAAGAAACCCACGTGTGCAGTTGCATGTACCCTGCAACATATGGTTGTCAAGAAGTGAGATTTGATTTTTTTTTCAAAAGGCTCCTGCAGTTAAAGGGCCACACACACACACACAAGAATGGAAGAAATGTTGAAAGCGTTTCTGTGCGAGCAGGCCCGGCTGCAAGCGGAGAGAGATGAAAGACTACAGACAGCACAGGATGAGCGGATTGCCAAGCTGCTGACCCAATTCCAAGGGTCTGCCGGTGCAGAACTGGCCAGCAGACCCCCGATACTCCTGAGGAAAATGGCTCCGAATGAGGATCCAGAGGCTTTTTTACTAACATTTTAAAGAGTCGCCGAAGCCCAGGGCTGGGCTGCAGATCGCTGGGCAACTGCTTTGGCCCCGTTCCTCATAGGTGAAGCCCAGGCCTCATATCAGGGCCTCCCTACAGATCAGGCAATGGACTACCGCCAAGTAAAAGCCGCCATACTGGATCGCTTAGGTCTGACCCCAGAGACCTACCGGCAGCAGTTCCGGAACATGAAGTACACCGCTAAGATGAGACCCCGGGTCCTCACTCAGCGATTATTGGACTTGTGTACGCGCTGGATACAACCCGAGGAGTGCACTAAGGAGGCAATTCTTGAGCAGGTGGTTTTGGAACAATTTCTACAAGTAATACCCCCTCCCGCACGCTCGTGGGTAAAACGCCACGCTGCTGAAACCCTAGCTTTGGCGGTCCGACTCGTGGAGAACTTCCTTGGGGCTGAGCAGCAGGAGAGTGTCCTGGACCAGACTCCACCGGCACTTGCGGACGCCCAAAGAGGGAGGTCGGATCAACGGGGAACCTACGGCCCGTCACGGAACCGCCAGGTCCAAAGGAAGGAGCAGTCATTCCAGCAAGGACGGAGTCCAAATGCTGGTCCCCGCAGGGACCCTCATCTCCTTCCAGATGTCGGCTCGTCGCAAAGTGAGAGGAACTTCCGAGGACGTCGCCCACAGGACCCACCAGATGCCTGGTCTCCAGTAACCGGTCCAGCGGAGCGCTATCCACAGCCCCCTCCTGCGAGGGAACCCTCTCCATGATCTGCCTGCGGAGAACAAAGCCACCGGTATGTGGACTGTCCACTAATGGATTGTTCATTCAGCAGAACCGTCGCCTCGGCTTTTTCTGGGGAAAATTACAAGCCCTGGCTACTTCCAGCCCTGATTGGGGGAAAACCCATCCAGGCCCTTGTAGATTCGGGCTCTGGGAAAACTCTGGTCCTCCAGGAACTGTTACCGCTCAACGTGTGTTCTTTTGACTCCCCATGGAGCATAGAATGTATACACGGCGATGTAAAACCTTATCCGACGGCCAAAATCCGGCTACAGGTAAAAGGTCAGGAGGCTTACCTCAAAGTAGGAGTCGCTCATTGTCTACCTGCGCCCGTTGTGCTCGGTCGGGACTGGCCTTTCTTTGCGGACCTAATGGCCCCAGTCTTTCACGAGGAACCTCCTTCTGGGGCTCAGGAGAACCCTGGCAAACTGTTCCCCTTCTCCGCAGACCTTTTTCCCAGTAGACACCGGGTTCAAAAGACTCGGAAGCAAAGACGCTTGGACAAACAGGACTGGTTGCAGAAATCTGGGTCTCAAGGTGACCATTCTAGTAGTCAGAGGTCACAAGTGATGGCTGGGGATGGCCAAAGGGAGGGGGATATGGGCCCTGAAGATTTACCAGACCTGTACCTCCCTGACTTTCACCAGAAGCAAAGGGAAGACCCAGTCCTTGCGAGACAGTATGACAAGGTGGTGAAAATTGATGAACAGATTTTAGATGCACGGGGGGTGATAGTATTCCCCCATTTGGAGCTATCAAAGGATATCCTATATAGGGTGAATAGGCAGACACAAACAGGGGAGGTCACCAGACAGATATTGGTTCCCAAGGCGTTTGTTAAATCTGTGTTCACTCTAGCCCATACTGTCCCTTGGGGTGGTCACCTGGGCAGGGATAAAACATTGGACCGTATTTCATCCCGATTCTATTGGCCAGGGATGCATAGTGATATTGCTAAGCTATGTGCAGCATGTCCGGAGTGCCAGCTAACTAGTCCAAAAGGAGAAAAACCAGCCCCTTTGGTTCCTCTACCCTTGGTGTCAGTTCCCTTTGAAAGGATTGGGGTAGACTTGGTAGGACCTCTAGAACCTTCTGCGAAAGGACACAGGTTTATCCTTGTAATAGTGGACTATGCAACAAGGTATCCTGAGGCGATCCCCCTGAGAACAGCAACGGCGAAGCAAGTAGCCAACAAGTTGTTGGAACTGTTCTCACGGGTTGGACTTCCCCAGGTTATGTTGACAGACCAAGGTACAAATTTCATGGCTAAACTGATGCAGGATGTCTTAAAGTTACTAGAGGTCAAGTCTGTTCGGACATCGGTCTACCATCCACAGACTGACGGATTGGTGGAAAGATTTAACCGAACTCTAAAAGGGATGCTGAGGAAATTTGTAGACTCAGAAAAGAGAGCCTGGGATGAACTTCTCCCTTTTCTGCTGTTTGCAGTGCGGGAAGTTCCCCAGGCCTCCACGGGATTCTCTCCATTTGAATTGCTCTATTGCCGCCAACCGCGGGGTATCCTAGACCTCCTAAAGGAGTCCTGGGAGGAACAGCAGTCCCCTTCTAAGAATACCCTGCAATATCTACTAGACCTTAGGAAGCGCCTATATGTGGTCGGCCATTTTGCCAGGGAGAATATTAGATCAGCCCAGGACAGTCAGGAGAGACATTACAATCAGAATGCTCGCATGAGAGTGTTTCACCGAGGAGACCAGGTGATGTTATTGTTACCCAGTTGCGAGAGTAAACTCCTGGCCAAATGGCAGGGCCCATTCGAAGTACTCCGCCGTACGGGTGATGTGGATTACGAGATCGCTCACCCAGGGTCCAGGAAGGGTAAACAAATTTACCATGTGAACTTGCTGAAACCCTGGAAGATGCAGCGGTCTCTATTCATCCACCCGGTGGAGGAGGAAACGGACTTGGGTCCTCAGCCTCCACCGGAGAACATCGTGAGTGACGATAAAATCCCAATGGGTAAACTGTTGTCCTCTGAACAAAAAGGGGACTTGTTAGCAATAATTACACAATTCCAGGATGTTTTTTCTGACTTACCAGGACAAACTAACTTAATTTCCCATGCAATCGAGACAGCACCTGGGGTAAAAGTACGTTCCCGTCCTTATAGGTTGCCTGAAAGTCATAGGGCTCTGGTAGAGAAGGAGGTACAAGAAATGTTACACTTAGGAGTGATTGAGGAATCATGCAGTGAGTGGTGTAGTCCACTAGTTATGGTCCCTAAACCCGATGGGAAGGTAAGATTTTGTGTGGACCTCTGAAAGGTCAATGCGGTATCCAAGTTTGACGCATATCCGATGCCAAGGGTGGACGAATTAATTGACGCCCTTGGTAACACGGAATATATATCCACGTTGGACTTGACAAAAGGATACTGGCAAATACCCTTAGAGGAAAAGTCCAAATGCAAAACAGCCTTTGCCACTCCCATGGGTTTATACCAGTTTGTGACAATGCCATTTGGACTGCATGGAGCCCTAGCCACATTTCAGAGACTCATGGATAAGGTACTGAGGCCCCATAGGAGTTATGCCGCAGCCTACCTAGATGACATTGTCATTTATAGTAAACACTGGCGGGCCCATCTAAATAGGCTAAAAGCGGTCCTCAAATCTCTAAGAGAGGCAGGGCTCACAGCCAACCCTAAGAAATGTGCCTTGGGTAAAGCGGAAACCAAATATTTAGGGTATGCTGTGGGAGGTGGAAAAGTAAGGCCACTAGCCGACAAGGTAGCTGCCCTGAAAGAAGTTCCGACCCCCCAAACAAAAACGCAGGTACGCTCTCTGCTGGGTTTAGCAGGGTACTACCGGCGGTTCATCCCCAACTATTCGGAAGTGGCAGCCCCTTTAACGGACCTCACAAAAAAGTGTGCCCCTACACAAGTGGTGTGGTCAAGGGATTGTCAGAGAGCCTTTGAGGACATAAAAAGGTGTCTATCAGAGAGTCCCATCCTTAGAAGCCCAGACTTCAACAGCCCTTTTATAGTGCAAACAGATGCATCAGAGATAGGGCTAGGGGCAGTGTTGTCACAACAGTTTGAGGGAGTTGAACATCCTATCCTTTTCCTGAGTAGGAACATGTTCCCAAGAGAAAAAAATTACTCAGTGATTGAGAAATAGTGCCTCGCAGTAAAGTGGGCAATCGAGGCTTTGAGGCATTACCTGGCAGGAGTCCATTTTACTTTGGTGACGGATCATGCTCCACTGAAATGGTTAAATAGCATGAAGGATTCCAATGCTAGATTGACTAGGTGGTATATGGCCCTCCAACAGTTCTCATTTGAGATTCATCATAGGCCGGGAAAAGAGAACGCAAATGCTGACTTCTTTTCTAGAGAAGGGGTGGATGGTCGGGCTTCAGCCGTGCGTAGCCCCAGCCACACACTAACAGGGGAGGAATGTGACAGGGTAAATAAAAGCCACCAGTTATATGCCTGGAAAACATATGTCTAGTGTGCAATGCAGCACTGACTAGGTTAAACTTTAGCTGGGAACCTCAGGACAATTAGTTGGATCCCAGCTGCCTAATCAAGGTGTGTTAAAACCCAGGTTGTAGACACATGGAGCTTGCTGTTGATGAGAGAGGAGTAAGCTGCTAAAGTGATTCCTGAAAACAAGGTCTGAGTAGCAAAGTAGTGAAACTGTGAACTGTCTGTCCCCTGCATAGAAAAAGGGTAGCTGCATATATATAAACTGTCTGCTAAAGAGAAACTGTTTTGTTCGGTTTGCTGAAGGAAAATCCATTTTTGTTTGTTGCTGAAAAAGAGCTATTTTTGTTTTGTGTGCTGTATATTTTTCAAGGCAAAATAAAACAGCCTTGTCAAGAAACCCACATTTGTAGTTGCATGTACCCTGCAACACTGATGTTGAACCCTAGCGGCTGGGTTAGAGTATAGGGCTAGTATAGCTCTTACCATCTTTCCCCCGAAGCCATAAACCCCAAGCGTGGTTCTTAAATAATCCCAGTCAATCCTGTCAAAAGCTTTTTCTGCGTCTAGACTTAAAACCATAACTTTTATCTGTTTGGCATTGGCTATTTCTATCAGATCAATGATTCGTCGGATGTTATCTGCTGCTTGACGATCTTTAATGAATCTGACTTGATCTGGGTGTATTAGTCTAGGCAGGATATGACTCAATCTATTGGCGATTAATTTGGCGCATATTTTTATGTCTGTGTTTATAAGGGAGATTGGTCGATAGCTTTTACAGTCAAGCGGGTCTTTACCTGATTTATATATAAGGGATATGGACGCTTGTAGCATGTGGACGGGAAAGGGCTTCCCCCAGTACTGCATTGAACATACGTAGCAGGTTTGGGGCTAAAATTTTGACGTGTTTTTTGTAATATAGGTTGGAAAAACCATCTGGACCTGGAGCCTTAGCTGGCTTCAGATCTTTGATCACCTGGGTAAGATCCTCTAAGGTGAAATCCGCCTCCAGTGCGTCTCGCTCCCACCCCTTCAGTCTCAGCAGGTTAGTGCTTGCTAGAAATTCCCGCAAATCTCTTTTTGTGTTTGAATTGTGTGCCACTTTCTCTCCGTTATATAGATTTTCGTAAATAAATAAAATTCCTCGACTATCGTCTTCGGGTTAGATGTGAGTGCACCAGTTTGTGAACGTATGGCTTGGATATTATAATTTGGGGCCTTATTCTTTCATTTGTTTGCTAGCATTGTATCTGGTTTGTTTGCTTTTTAAAAAAATTGTCTCTTTGACCAACTCAGCGAGTTCTCAGCCTGGGAAGTCAGTAATAACTTCAACTCAATTTGTATGTCTCTAATCTGTCTCAATGTCTCCACTTGTCAGGATGTGCTCAATGTCAGGATGTGCTCACCACAAACGAGACGGGACCGCGGTGCTGAGGTGGGATAGGATATAACGCCACCCACAGCCACGAGGGCACGTCTTGATTGAAGAGTGGTCTGAGATTCCGGGATCGGGGTAGGAGAGGTACGGATGGTAGAGGGTGCGTTAGCCAAGTCCAGGGTTAGAGAGAGAGACGTTGTCGTTTACCGTAAGCCAGAATCGGAATGCCAGAGATGAGGAGAGTCGTGATGCCGTATGCCGAGTTCGGGATGCCAGAGGTGCAGGAAGACGTAGCAGAAGCCGGTCCGGTACACGAGGGAATCTGTGAAACAGAACTAGGGAGGCAGAGAGTGATGAGAACAACTGGTTCTATGCTCAGCCGACGAGTTAATGAATCTGGAGGGTATATGTAGGTATGAGGAACCAATAGCTGAGTATCAAGGTGGGGGTGTGTGAATGAGCCAGGCTGAGACAGGGATAGGTCTAGATGAGTTCCTGGAGGAGGAGCTATAAATCCTAGAAGTATTGGTGAATTGTATTGTGGCATTGCAAAAGGGTACTGTCTCTTTAAAGGGTTGGTGCGCCCCTGTGTGGCCGCGCCTCCCTGTGGCGGCGTCTGTAGCTGCGTGCGCGGACCCACGCCCTGAACCGAGGGCAGAAGAAGAGACTGGACATGCGCGCGCGCGCATAGGAGGACCGGAGCTCGGCGCTATGGGGAAGGAGTCCCTGCGAGCCGCGGGAGACCCAGACAGAGCCGCGGGTGAGTAAGGAGCACGCCGTGCACGGCGTGACTCCTGCTTCCTTACAGTACCCCCCCCTTCAGGGGCGACCTCCGGGCGTCAATGACAAGGCTTGGAGGGATTCCTATGATGGAAAGCCTGAAGAAGGCGAGGTGCATGAAGATCCCGGTGGGGAATCCATGAACGTTCCTCACGTCCGAACCCCTTCCAGTGAACCAGGTATTGTACTCCTCCTCTGGAAATCCTGGAATCCAAGATAGACTGGACCTCGTACTCCTGTTGACCCTGAATCGTAAGAGGAAGTGGAGGAGAAGTATTCTTGGAAAAGCGAGGACTCTGAAATACTGGTTTAAGTAAAGATACATGGAAGACCGAAGGTATTTTCATCGAAGGTGGAAGGCGTAGCTGGTAAGCCACAGGATTAACCCTCCTAACTACGGGGAAGGAACCGAGGAACTTGGGAGCAAGCTTCATGGTAGGAACCTTTAGTCGGATATTCCTGGAAGAAAGCCACACCTTGTCTCCTGGAGCAAACTCCGGTACTTGACGTCGAAGGCGATCTGCCTGGAGTTTCTGTCTCCCTGTGGCTACCTTTAAGTTCTCCTGAATCCTTGTCCATAAGTCTTTCAGCCGGGAGATGCGCTTGTCCACCGCTGGTACTCCTGAGGATAGGGAGGAGAAGGGTAAACGGGAAGGATGAAAGCCACAATTAATAAAAAATGGAGATTCTTGAGTGGAATCATTGCGAAGAGAGTTAAGAGCAAACTCGACCCAAAGAAGCAGATCCACCCAATCCTGCTGCGTATCGGTTATAAAACATCGAAGATACTGTTCCAGGTTTTGGTTGGCGCTTTCCGTCTGCCCATTGGTCTGTGGGTGGTATCCTGAAGAGAATTGAAGTGAAATCCCCAATTTTCGGGAAAAGGCACGCCAAAATCTTGATACAAATTGAGATCCGCGATCCGAAACAATGGTTGCTGGCACCCCATGAAGACGAAAAATCTCCTGAATGAAGATATCCGCAAGGCGAGAGGAATTCGGAAGACCCCTCAAAGGCACCAGGTGTGTCTGTTTGGAAAAACGATCAATGACCACAAGAATCGTATCCTTTCCCTTGGAGTCTGGAAGCTCTACAATGAAGTCCATAGAAATATGGTTCCAGGGACGATCTGGAATGGGTAAAGGAAGAAGAAGGCCTGCTGGTTTGACCCGAGGTACCTTGTTGCGAGCACAAGTACCACACGCTTTGACAAACTCCTCTACATCCTTAGCCCTCTCTGGCCACCAGAAGGTGCGTTGAACCAGGTCGTTGGTCTTCCGTATCCCCGGATGTCCTGCAGATTTAGAAGAATGGCACCATTCGAGAACCTTTTTGCGGTGTTGGAATGCCGTGTAGAGTCTTCCCTCCGGAACTTTGAGCCCTATAGGAGTCTGGGATTGTTCGGATTGAATCTTGCCCATAATATCAAAGGAGTTGGCGGACAAAATACATCTAGAAGGAATGATTGTCTCTAGCTGCTCTTCAGATTTGTCCTCAGCA
Source organism: Ascaphus truei (assembly GCF_040206685.1). Taxonomy (NCBI): domain Eukaryota; kingdom Metazoa; phylum Chordata; class Amphibia; order Anura; family Ascaphidae; genus Ascaphus; species Ascaphus truei. The sequence goes on from NW_027453855.1 coordinate 170,910, forward strand.
AGGAACTGTCGAGAGAGGGCGTCCGCTTTAAGGTTCTTGGAGCCAGGAATGAAGGAGATAAGAAAATTAAATCGTGAAAAAAATAATGCCCAGCGGGCTTGCCGAGAGTTCAAACGACGTGCCCCTTCTAGGTAGAGAAGGTTCTTATGGTCTGTAAAAATGGTTATGGGTGTCTCTGTACCTTCTAAGAAATGTCTCCACTCCTCTAATGCCAATTTGATCGCCAAAAGCTCCCGGTTCCCGACATCGTAGTTCCGTTCTGCAGATGAAAATTTCTTCGAAAAGAAGGCACACGGGTGCAGTCTGGCTAAGGGAGATGTCCTCTGGGACAAAACAGCCCCAGCCCCGATGTCAGAAGCATCTACCTCCAAGGTAAATGGAAGTTTAGGATCCGGGGGTGTGAGGATGGGCGCAGAGACAAAAGCCCTTTTCAGCAGATCAAATGCCTGTGTGGCGGTTTCAGACCATGATGAGGGATCTGCACCTTTCTTAGTGAGAGCAGTTATGGGAGATACTGTAGAGGAAAAATTGCGGATGAAACGTCGATAATAGTTCGCAAAACCCAGGAAGCGTTGCACGGCTTTGAGAGTGGTCGGGTGAGGCCAGTCCAAAATCGCCTTAAGTTTCTCTGGGTCCATATCGAAACCGGAATCAGAAATAACGTAACCCAAAAACGCCACTGATTTGAGATGGAACTGACATTTCTCCAATTTCGCAAAGAGATGGTTCTCCCGAAGGCGTAACAACACCTGTTGAACGTGTTTGATGTGCTCTTGAGTGGATTGAGAAAAGATAAGGATGTCATCTAGGTAAACAATAAGAAATTTGTTAAGAATGTCCCGAAAAATCTCGTTGACAAAATCCTGGAAAACTGCTGGTGCGTTGCACAGACCGAACGGCATCACCAGGTATTCGTAGTGGCCGTCATGGGTGTTAAAGGCAGTCTTCCACTCGTCTCCCTCTCGTATCCTTACTAAATTGTATGCACCTCTCAGATCCAATTTAGAAAAGATAGTAGCTCCCTGGAGACGGTCAAATAGTTCCGGAATCAAGGGCAGAGGGTAGCGATTCTTGCGCGTGATGTTATTCAACCCCAAGTAGTCAATGCATGGACGGAGAGAACCGTCCTTCTTTTTGACGAAGAAGAAGCCTGCACCAACTGGAGAGGAAGATTTTCTGATGAAACCCCTTTCTAAATTCTCAGCGATGTAAGTGCTCATGGCTTTCGTCTCTGGGAGAGAGAGCGGATAGGATCGTCCTCTAGGAAGAGGTGCTCCAGGAAGTAGATCAATGGGACAATCGAAAGGACGGTGCGGAGGTAGTATCTCGGAACGTGCCTTGTCGAACACATCACGGAATTCCCAGTACTCAGAAGGTAGAGAATCGATCTTCTCTGGCAGGGTAGACTACCCACCAATCCTCTGGGAAATCCTGGTACAGGTCTTGGCACACGAAGTGGCCCACTGAATGGGTTCCCGATCCGTCCAGTCGATGCGAGGATTATGGAGTTGAAGCCAAGGAAGACCCACAATCAGCTCAGCAGAGGGAGAGTGTATCACATCGAGAGTAAGGAACTCCGTATGGAGATCAATGAACTGCATTAGGAGAGGCACCGTCTGTAGCGTGATAAATGCCGGTTGTAGAGGTCGACCGTCAATGGCCTCCAGACCTACTTGCGTCTTCTTGGTGATAAGCGAAATATTGTTTCGCCTAGCGAAAGTCTCATCGATGAAGTTACCAGCGGACCCAGAATCAATGAACACTCGCGCTTGAGCGTGAAACCCCTCTCCAGACAGTGTTATAGGCAACATTATCCTGGTGGGAAGTACATCCTTGACAATAGGAGAAAGGGTGAGAATTCCCAACGAAACTCTCCTGGATTTCATTGGGAATTGGCATTTCCCGGCTTGTGAGGACACTGGGGTAACGTGTGACTGGAGTTGCCACAGTACATGCAGAGACCGGCATTGCGCCGACGTTGTTTCTCGGCAGGAGACAACTTGTTGCCCCCCAACTGCATTGGTTCCGGAATGTTCTCGGTAGGAGGTAACGAAGGAATGAAGGAAGGAGCAAGGTTTCTAGACACCCGTTGTCGGTAACGAGAGCGTTCGTATCTTCGTTCCTGTAGACGCTGATCTACTCGAACCGCCAGGGCGATTAACTCCTCTAAATCAGTAGGACGGTCCCGCGCCGCGAGCTCATCCTTCAGGGACTCAGACAGACCTTGCCAAAACGCAGAAGATAGTGCTTCATTATTCCAACCCGTCTCACCAGCAAGAGTGCGGAACTCCACGGCATACCCGGCGACGGTACGATCTCCCTGGGTTATATGATGAAGAGCCGAAGCTGCCGTTAATTTCCGTGCCGGGGTATCGAAAACTCTTCGGAACTCCTCGACGAAGAGATCGATGTACTGTGTGAGAGGCCCTTGTTGTTCCCAGATGGGAGAAGCCCATGCCAGCGCCTGGTCGGTGAGGAGAGACAGGATAAAGCCGACCCTGAAAATGGAAGAGACAAAACGAGAGGGAGCGAGACGAAATTGGATGAGGCATTGGTTAAGGAAGCCCGTACATCCTTGGGGATCTCCACCATAGTGTTTGGGAGGAGGAATACGAGGTTCCAGTGCAAACGGAGGGGTTGGAAAGGGAGTTGCAGGTGCAGGGGAAGCTCCGGGTGACAGTTGCCGAGTGAGAGCTCGAACTTGAACCATAAGGGAGTGAACACTTTGCTGCAACGTATCCGTCCGTCTATCCGCTTGTTCCAGATAAGTCTCTAGTCTGGTAAAAAGAGCAGTATGGACATTAATAGTGCGCTCCACCTCAGCGTGGTCCATGTTTGTTGGGCTGAGCATAATGTCAGGATGTGCTCAATGTCAGGGCGTGCTCACCACAAACGAGACGGAATCGTGGTGCTGAGGTGGGATAGGATATAACGCCACCCACAGCCACGAGGGAACGTCTTGATTGAAGAGTGGTCTGGGATTCCGGGATCGGGGTAGGAGCGGTACGGATGGTAGAGGGTGCGGTAGCCAAGTCCAGGGTTAGAGAGAGAGACGTTGTCGTTTACCGTAAGCCAGAATCGGAATGCCAGAGATGAGGAGAGTCGGGATGCCGTATGCCGAGTTCGGGATGCCAGAGGTGCAGGAAGACGTAGCAGAAGCCGGTCCGGTACACGAGGGAATCTGTGAAACAGAACTAGGGAGGCAGAGAGTGATGAGAACAACTGGTTCTATGCTCAGCCGACGAGTTAATGAATCTGGAGGGTATATGTAGGTATGAGGAACCAATAGCCGAGTAGCAAGGTGGGGGTGTGTGAATGGGCCAGGCTGAGACAGGGATAGGTCTAGATGAGTTCCTGGAGGAGGAGCTATAAATCCTAGAAGTATTGGTGCATTGTATTGTGGCATTGCAAAAGGGTACTGTCTCTTTAAAGGGTTGGTGCGCCCCTGTGTGGCCGCACCTCCCTGTGGCGGCGTCTGTAGCTGCGTGCGCGGACCCACGCCCTGAACCGAGGGCAGAAGAAGAGACTGGACGTGCGCGTGCGCGCATAGGAGGACCGGAGCTCGGCGCTATGGGGAAGGAGTCTTTGCGAGCCGCGGGAGACCCAGACAGAGCCGCGGGTGAGTAAGGAGCACGCCGTGCACGGCGTGACTCCTGCTTCCTTACACCACTCTATTGTGGCGTTTGTGGTTTGCTGAGAGTTCTTTAAGTTTTGCTTGTAATTCTGAAATTTGGAATTTCTCTCTTTCTACAGGCTGCTATATTAATTAAGGTCCCCCGTAGTGTCTCTTTGTGCGCCTCCCACAGAGTGGTATGGGAGTCCACACAGCCTTTGTTTATTCTAATATAGTGGGCGATTTTGTTATTAATCTGTTGGGCAAGCTCCGGGACTTTCAGTAACGATTCATTAAGTTTCAAGTTCGCTCCTGGTCTGTCTAGTGTAATTTGTGTGCACCGCAGCTCTATCGGTGCATGATCTGTCCATGAAATATCATGGATCCCAGCCTGGGAGATCTGCGGGACCAGTCTACTAGAGATAAAGAAGTAATCAATTCTGCTGTAGGAGGAATGTGGATGAGAGAAGAATGTATAGTCCTTCTCCAGGGGGTGGAGCTCCCTACTGTACATATCTACTAGCTGATTTAGCTTCAGCCCTGCCTTTAGAGCTGCTGATTCATCTCTGCGTTTAGGTCTCTGGTTGCCTGATCTATCTTATTCTGAAGCCAGGGTCACGTGTGATGTGTGAATGGCCCCCGATAGCATTAACTCAGCCCCCTTTCCAAATCACTCCAAGTCCTATAATATTTCCTTCACTTTATTGGAAAAGGCAGCAGAATACAGGTTCTTGTGAATGGTGTGTAGTAGTGATTTGTAGTTAGAAGCAGGTAGAAAGAGATGGCCTTGCCATAGGAGAGTAACAGAGATGGGTGCTGTACTCACTGTCTGCAGGGTGGAAAAGGAAGTGAGGAGCAATGTGGGTAAAGGAATAGTCTAGGGACAGACTATCTGTGAACAAAACAGGGGGGAGGGCAGACTAGCCCATTCTGGTAAGGATCTCAGAGGCTGCAGTAGCAACTCACTGATTACATGCCCAGAGGCAAGAAATGCAACATTGTTACATATCACACAGGCACAGTATGTGTGTGCAAACTCCATGCAGCTGAAAATAACTGACAGGCAGAAGCTGCAAAGGAAAGAGGGGGTGAAACAGGGATATGATTCTTGTTCCATGACATATCTACTTCGGGGTCTATTGCCGTGTTAAAATCACCCGCCACAATCAAGAGGCCTCTGGCTACTCTGTGAATGATCTTGAAAATGGAAGTGAGGAAAGAAGGGTCGTAATCACTAGGGGCATAGATATTGACCAGTGTCAACAATTGGCCATTGATTGTACCGCTTAAAATCAGATAACTGCCATTTTTGTCTCTCTTAACTGTTTCTACTGTGAATGTGATACTATTATGAAAAAGAATTGCGACTCCTCTTTTTTTCTCGTTGGCAGAGGAAAAGTATATTTGACGGAAATGTTTATCTAGAAATGTTGGGGTGCTCTTGTTGCTAAAATGGGTCTCCTGTAGCATAATTATTTCAGCATGTTTCCGTCTATAATCATCTAGGGCCGCACGGCGTTTACACGGGCTGTTGAATCCATTTACATTATGGGATATAATATTCAACCCCATGATCCTCTAACTTTTGAGCTATCAACCCAAATCTGGGACCATCTGATTGTTGTGCCTGGTAAAGAGGGGTCCTCCAGTTTTGGCGCTTCCGCTCTCCAGGGACTTTTTTGGTGGTAGGGTGAGAGTGTAATTAGAGTATGGAGGAGGTGGGGAGTGGGTGGGGGAAAAACTAGGGTAGAACCTAACCCGGTCTGCATCCTGGGTGGCTCTCTTGGCCCTAAGGTGAGTTCGGGAGTTGGCCCCACCCATCCGGGTGGCCGATAGTCCGAGAAAAGCCGGACTTCCCCTGCCTTAGGGTCTTGTGAAAGTAACATGTATACCATGTCACTTTTTGTGAGGCACACGAAGACAGCCAGAGAGCTCCCGTCTCCGGCATCCTCAGGTAACTTTAACAATAACAAACTATATACATTTTATAAGCATCAATAATTTAAACAGACAATTAACTTGATTTGACCACATCATCCCAGGCCCCTTATCTCCTTCCTCTCTGTATGAACCTCCCGCTGCTCTTCGGCCTCTCTATTGTGGGGATATACAAGGTCAGGGGCTAAGCACCTCCACTTTGCTGATTCCGAGGCTTCCCGGGAAGGGGGGGATATCATCTCCTTGTCCTTTCATTATAATTTTATTGTGAGACCACTTTGCTGGTTACCCTAGCCACTATCTCTAGCCTAGACCTCTCTTATTTAGGGGTTCTCGCTTATCCTAAGCTCGATCTACTGTGGTCTTCTGCTATATCTCTCTTAGTCAAGGCCATTCTATGTCACCTCCCAGCGCTACTCCTTCTATCCGGTTGAAGGCTGCACCACTTAGATTTCCCTCTGAGGATGGCTCCCCTAGTCCCCTGTACCACTGTGCCCACCCCCTCTCCTAGCCCCCTGTCCGTCATCTATTCTTACTTTGTGATGCAGTCCATGCCTGGTGCTTTCCTCCTTCCGTCTCCCCTCGATCCCACACTAACTCCCCTGTCCCCTGCGTCACTCACTGCTTATGACGGTTCAGGGGGTTCCTTCCCCTCCATGTGTCCCTGGCGCTGCGCTCCCTCCTGCCTCTCATGTCCCTTCCTTGCCTCCCCGTTCTGTTCTCCCTTCCTCCTCCCGCATCCGTCCCTCTTCGTCAGTCCCTGACGCTCTCCCAGCGTCTGCGCGCGTCCCCAGCAGGGCACGCGCGCCTCCTCAGTTTCCGTTTCCCTGTATAATACTCCCCGCTCACGTTCTCCCTCTGCTCCCGCTCCGGTCCCCTTACCTCCTGCAGACCGTCCTCCGGTTCTCCCTCTGCCCTCGGCGGGTGCTCCGCGCGCCTCTTGACACAGCCTGTGCACACGCACTCTAACCTTACAGAGGGCGCGCGCACACACTCCTCTTGTAGGCCTTCCCAGACCTCTGGCTCCTCCTCTCATGCTTTACAAGCTATCTCCCTCTCTGCCTCACCTGTCTCCTCCCTCTCTCCTTCTCACCTATCCCTGCTGCCTCTCTCTCCACCCTCTGCTCCTCCTCTCTCTCCCATTGGTGTTCCCTCCTTTATAACCCCTGTCTGTCCTCTCTCTCATTGCTCTGCATAGTTCTTTGTAACCTCTGTGTGTGCAGTCCTATGCTCGGCTCTCCTGTAACCTCTGTGTGTGCAGTCCTATGCTCGGCTCTCCTGTAACCTCTGTGTGTGCAGTCCTATGCTCGGCTCTCCTGTAACCTCTGTGTGTGCAGTCCTATGCTCGGCTCTCCTGTAACCTCTGTGTGTGCAGTCCTATGCTCGGCTCTCCTGTAACCTGTGTGTGCAGTCCTATGCTCGGCTCTCCTGTAACCTCTGTGTGTGCAGTCCTATGCTCGGCTCTCCTGTAACCTCTGTGTGTGCAGTCCTATGCTCGGCTCTCCTGTAACCTCTGTGTGTGCAGTCCTATGCTCGGCTCTCCTGTAACCTCTGTGTGTGCAGTCCTATGCTCGGCTCTCCTGTAACCTCTGTGTGTGCAGTCCTATGCTCGGCTCTCCTGTAACCTCTGTGTGTGCAGTCCTATGCTCGGCTCTCCTGTAACCTCTGTGTGTGCAGTCCTATGCTCGGCTCTCCTGTAACCTCTGTGTGTGTGCAGTCCTATGCTCGGCTCTCCTGTAACCTGTGTGTGTGCAGTCCTATGCTCGGCTCTCCTGTAACCTGTGTGTGTGCAGTCCTATGCTCGGCTCTCCTGTAACCTCTGTGTGTGCAGTCCTATGCTCGGCTCTCCTGTAACCGCTGTGTGTGCAGTCCTATGCTCGGCTCTCCTGTAACCTCTGTGTGTGCAGTCCTATGCTCGGCTCTCCTGTAACCTCTGTGTGTGCAGTCCTATGCTCGGCTCTCCTGTAACCTCTGTGTGTGCAGTCCTATGCTCGGCTCTCCTGTAACCTCTGTGTGTGCAGTCCTATGCTCGGCTCTCCTGTAACCTCTGTGTGTGCAGTCCTATGCTCGGCTCTCCTGTAACCTCTGTGTGTGCAGTCCTATGCTCGGATCTCCTGTAACGTCTGTGTGTGCAGTCCTATGCTCGGCTCTCCTGTAACCTCTGTGTGTGCAGTCCTATGCTCGGCTCTCCTGTAACCTCTGTGTGTGCAGTCCTATGCTCGGATCTCCTGTAACCTCTGTGTGTGCAGTCCTATGCTCGGCTCTCCTGTTACCTCTGTGTGTGCAGTCCTATGCTCGGCTCTCCTGTAACCTCTGTGTGTGCAGTCCTATGCTCGGCTCTCATGTAACCTCTGTGTGTGCAGTCCTATGCTCGGCTCTCCTGTAACCTCTGTGTGTGCAGTCCTATGCTCGGCTCTCCTGTAACCTCTGTGTGTGCAGTCCTATGCTCGGCTCTCCTGTAACCTGTGTGTGCAGTCCTATGCTCGGCTCTCCTGTAACCTCTGTGTGTGCAGTCCTATGCTCGGCTCTCCTGTAACCTCTGTGTGTGCAGTCCTATGCTCGGCTCTCCTGTAACCTCTGTGTGTGCAGTCCTATGCTCGGCTCTCCTGTAACCTCTGTGTGTGCAGTCCTATGCTCGGCTCTCCTGTAACCTCTGTGTGTGCAGTCCTATGCTCGGCTCTCCTGTAACCTCTGTGTGTGCAGTCCTATGCTCGGCTCTCCTGTAACCTCTGTGTGTGCAGTCCTATGCTCGGCTCTCCTGTAACCTCTGTGTGTGTGCAGTCCTATGCTCGGCTCTCCTGTAACCTGTGTGTGTGCAGTCCTATGCTCGGCTCTCCTGTAACCTGTGTGTGTGCAGTCCTATGCTCGGCTCTCCTGTAACCTCTGTGTGTGCAGTCCTATGCTCGGCTCTCCTGTAACCGCTGTGTGTGCAGTCCTATGCTCGGCTCTCCTGTAACCTCTGTGTGTGCAGTCCTATGCTCGGCTCTCCTGTAACCTCTGTGTGTGCAGTCCTATGCTCGGCTCTCCTGTAACCTCTGTGTGTGCAGTCCTATGCTCGGCTCTCCTGTAACCTCTGTGTGTGCAGTCCTATGCTCGGCTCTCCTGTAACCTCTGTGTGTGCAGTCCTATGCTCGGCTCTCCTGTAACCTCTGTGTGTGCAGTCCTATGCTCGGCTCTCCTGTAACCTCTGTGTGTGCAGTCCTATGCTCGGCTCTCCTGTAACCTCTGTGTGTGCAGTCCTATGCTCGGCTCTCCTGTAACCTCTGTGTGTGCAGTCCTATGCTCGGCTCTCCTGTAACCTCTGTGTGTGTGCAGTCCTATGCTCGGCTCTCCTGTAACCTGTGTGTGTGCAGTCCTATGCTCGGCTCTCCTGTAACCTCTGTGTGTGCAGTCCTATGCTCGGCTCTCCTGTAACCTGTGTGTGTGCAGTCCTATGCTCGGCTCTCCTGTAACCTCTGTGTGTGCAGTCCTATGCTCGGCTCTCCTGTAACCGCTGTGTGTGCAGTCCTATGCTCGGCTCTCCTGTAACCTCTGTGTGTGCAGTCCTATGCTCGGCTCTCCTGTAACCTCTGTGTGTGCAGTCCTATGCTCGGCTCTCCTGTAACCTCTGTGTGTGCAGTCCTATGCTCGGCTCTCCTGTAACCTCTGTGTGTGCAGTCCTATGCTCGGCTCTCCTGTAACCTCTGTGTGTGCAGTCCTATGCTCGGCTCTCCTGTAACCTCTGTGTGTGCAGTCCTATGCTCGGCTCTCCTGTAACCTGTGTGTGTGCAGTCCTATGCTCGGCTCTCCTGTAACCTCTGTGTGTGCAGTCCTATGCTCGGCTCTCCTGTAACCGCTGTGTGTGCAGTCCTATGCTCGGCTCTCCTGTAACCTCTGTGTGTGCAGTCCTATGCTCGGCTCTCCTGTAACCTCTGTGTGTGCAGTCCTATGCTCGGCTCTCCTGTAACCTCTGTGTGTGCAGTCCTATGCTCGGCTCTCCTGTAACCTCTGTGTGTGCAGTCCTATGCTCGGATCTCCTGTAACCTCTGTGTGTGCAGTCCTATGCTCGGCTCTCCTGTAACCTCTGTGTGTGCAGTCCTATGCTCGGCTCTCCTGTAACCTCTGTGTGTGCAGTCCTATGCTCGGCTCTCCTGTAACCTCTGTGTGTGCAGTCCTATGCTCGGCTCTCCTGTTACCTCTGTGTGTGCAGTCCTATGCTCGGCTCTCCTGTAACCTCTGTGTGTGCAGTCCTATGCTCGGCTCTCCTGTAACCTCTGTGTGTGCAGTCCTATGCTCGGCTCTCCTGTAACCTCTGTGTGTGCAGTCCTATGCTCGGATCTCCTGTAACCTCTGTGTGTGCAGTCCTATGCTCGGCTCTCCTGTAACCTCTGTGTGTGCAGTCCTATGCTCGGCTCTCCTGTAACCTCTGTGTGTGCAGTCCTATGCTCGGCTCTCCTGTTACCTCTGTGTGTGCAGTCCTATGCTCGGCTCTCCTGTAACCTCTGTGTGTGCAGTCCTATGCTCGGCTCTCATGTAACCTCTGTGTGTGCAGTCCTATGCTCGGCTCTCCTGTAACCTCTGTGTGTGCAGTCCTATGCTCGGCTCTCCTGTAACCTCTGTGTGTGCAGTCCTATGCTCGGCTCTCCTGTAACCTGTGTGTGCAGTCCTATGCTCGGCTCTCCTGTAACCTCTGTGTGTGCAGTCCTATGCTCGGCTCTCCTGTAACCTCTGTGTGTGCAGTCCTATGCTCGGCTCTCCTGTAACCTCTGTGTGTGCAGTCCTATGCTCGGCTCTCCTGTAACCTCTGTGTGTGCAGTCCTATGCTCGGCTCTCCTGTAACCTCTGTGTGTGCAGTCCTATGCTCGGCTCTCCTGTAACCTCTGTGTGTGCAGTCCTATGCTCGGCTCTCCTGTAACCTCTGTGTGTGCAGTCCTATGCTCGGCTCTCCTGTAACCTCTGTGTGTGCAGTCCTATGCTCGGCTCTCCTGTAACCTCTGTGTGTGCAGTCCTATGCTCGGCTCTCCTGTAACCTCTGTGTGTGCAGTCCTATGCTCGGCTCTCCTGTAACCTCTGTGTGTGCAGTCCTATGCTCGGCTCTCCTGTAACCTCTGTGTGTGCAGTCCTATGCTCGGCTCTCCTGTAACCTCTGTGTGTGCAGTCCTATGCTCGGCTCTCCTGTAACCTCTGTGTGTGCAGTCCTATGCTCGGCTCTCCTGTAACCTCTGTGTGTGCAGTCCTATGCTCGGCTCTCCTGTAACCTCTGTGTGTGCAGTCCTATGCTCGGCTCTCCTGTAACCTCTGTGTGTGCAGTCCTATGCTCGGCTCTCCTGTAACCTGTGTGTGTGCAGTCCTATGCTCGGCTCTCCTGTAACCTGTGTGTGTGCAGTCCTATGCTCGGCTCTCCTGTAACCTCTGTGTGTGCAGTCCTATGCTCGGCTCTCCTGTAACCGCTGTGTGTGCAGTCCTATGCTCGGCTCTCCTGTAACCTCTATGTGTGCAGTCCTATGCTCGGCTCTCCTGTAACCTCTGTGTGTGCAGTCCTATGCTCGGCTCTCCTGTAACCTCTGTGTGTGCAGTCCTATGCTCGGCTCTCCTGTAACCTCTGTGTGTGCAGTCCTATGCTCGGCTCTCCTGTAACCTCTGTGTGTGCAGTCCTATGCTCGGCTCTCCTGTAACCTCTGTGTGTGCAGTCCTATGCTCGGCTCTCCTGTAACCTCTGTGTGTGCAGTCCTATGCTCGGCTCTCCTGTAACCTCTGTGTGTGCAGTCCTATGCTCGGCTCTCCTGTAACCTCTGTGTGTGTGCAGTCCTATGCTCGGCTCTCCTGTAACCTGTGTGTGTGCAGTCCTATGCTCGGCTCTCCTGTAACCTGTGTGTGTGCAGTCCTATGCTCGGCTCTCCTGTAACCTCTGTGTGTGCAGTCCTATGCTCGGCTCTCCTGTAACCGCTGTGTGTGCAGTCCTATGCTCGGCTCTCCTGTAACCTCTGTGTGTGCAGTCCTATGCTCGGCTCTCCTGTAACCTCTGTGTGTGCAGTCCTATGCTCGGCTCTCCTGTAACCTCTGTGTGTGCAGTCCTATGCTCGGCTCTCCTGTAACCTCTGTGTGTGCAGTCCTATGCTCGGCTCTCCTGTAACCTCTGTGTGTGCAGTCCTATGCTCGGCTCTCCTGTAACCTCTGTGTGTGCAGTCCTATGCTCGGATCTCCTGTAACCTCTGTGTGTGCAGTCCTATGCTCGGCTCTCCTGTAACCTCTGTGTGTGCAGTCCTATGCTCGGCTCTCCTGTAACCTCTGTGTGTGCAGTCCTATGCTCGGCTCTCCTGTAACCTCTGTGTGTGCAGTCCTATGCTCGGCTCTCCTGTAACCTCTGTGTGTGCAGTCCTATGCTCGGCTCTCCTGTAACCTCTGTGTGTGCAGTCCTATGCTCGGCTCTCCTGTAACCTCTGTGTGTGCAGTCCTATGCTCGGCTCTCCTGTAACCTGTGTGTGCAGTCCTATGCTCGGCTCTCCTGTAACCTCTGTGTGTGCAGTCCTATGCTCGGCTCTCCTGTAACCTCTGTGTGTGCAGTCCTATGCTCGGCTCTCCTGTAACCTCTGTGTGTGCAGTCCTATGCTCGGCTCTCCTGTAACCTCTGTGTGTGCAGTCCTATGCTCGGCTCTCCTGTAACCTCTGTGTGTGCAGTCCTATGCTCGGCTCTCCTGTAACCTCTGTGTGTGCAGTCCTATGCTCGGCTCTCCTGTAACCTCTGTGTGTGTGCAGTCCTATGCTCGGCTCTCCTGTAACCTGTGTGTGTGCAGTCCTATGCTCGGCTCTCCTGTAACCTCTGTGTGTGCAGTCCTATGCTCGGCTCTCCTGTAACCTCTGTGTGTGCAGTCCTATGCTCGGCTCTCCTGTAACCTGTGTGTGCAGTCCTATGCTCGGCTCTCCTGTAACCTCTGTGTGTGCAGTCCTATGCTCGGCTCTCCTGTAACCTCTGTGTGTGCAGTCCTATGCTCGGCTCTCCTGTAACCTCTGTGTGTGCAGTCCTATGCTCGGCTCTCCTGTAACCTCTGTGTGTGCAGTCCTATGCTCGGCTCTCCTGTAACCTCTGTGTGTGCAGTCCTATGCTCGGCTCTCCTGTAACCTCTGTGTGTGCAGTCCTATGCTCGGCTCTCCTGTAACCTCTGTGTGTGCAGTCCTATGCTCGGCTCTCCTGTAACCTGTGTGTGTGCAGTCCTATGCTCGGCTCTCCTGTAACCTCTGTGTGTGCAGTCCTATGCTCGGCTCTCCTGTAACCGCTGTGTGTGCAGTCCTATGCTCGGCTCTCCTGTAACCTCTGTGTGTGCAGTCCTATGCTCGGCTCTCCTGTAACCTCTGTGTGTGCAGTCCTATGCTCGGCTCTCCTGTTACCTCTGTGTGTGCAGTCCTATGCTCGGCTCTCCTGTAACCTGTGTGTGCAGTCCTATGCTCGGCTCTCCTGTAACCTCTGTGTGTGCAGTCCTATGCTCGGCTCTCCTGTAACCTCTGTGTGTGCAGTCCTATGCTCGGCTCTCCTGTAACCTCTGTGTGTGCAGTCCTATGCTCGGCTCTCCTGTAACCTCTGTGTGTGCAGTCCTATGCTCGGCTCTCCTGTAACCTCTGTGTGTGCAGTCCTATGCTCGGCTCTCCTGTAACCTCTGTGTGTGCAGTCCTATGCTCGGCTCTCCTGTAACCTCTGTGTGTGCAGTCCTATGCTCGGCTCTCCTGTAACCTCTGTGTGTGCAGTCCTATGCTCGGATCTCCTGTAACCTCTGTGTGTGCAGTCCTATGCTCGGCTCTCCTGTAACCTCTGTGTGTGCAGTCCTATGCTCGGCTCTCCTGTAACCTCTGTGTGTGCAGTCCTATGCTCGGCTCTCCTGTAACCTCTGTGTGTGCAGTCCTATGCTCGGCTCTCCTGTAACCTCTGTGTGTGCAGTCCTATGCTCGGCTCTCCTGTAACCTCTGTGTGTGCAGTCCTATGCTCGGCTCTCCTGTAACCTCTGTGTGTGCAGTCCTATGCTCGGCTCTCCTGTAACCTCTGTGTGTGCAGTCCTATGCTCGGCTCTCCTGTAACCTCTGTGTGTGCAGTCCTATGCTCGGCTCTCCTGTTACCTCTGTGTGTGCTGTCCTATGCTCGGCTCTCCTGTAACCTCTGTGTGTGCAGTCCTATGCTCGGCTCTCCTGTAACCTCTGTGTGTGCAGTCCTATGCTCGGCTCTCTTGTAACCTCTGTGTGTGCAGTCCTATGCTCGGCTCTCCTGTAACCTGTGTGTGTGCAGTCCTATGCTCGGCTCTCCTGTAACCTCTGTGTGTGCAGTCCTATGCTCGGCTCTCCTGTAACCTCTGTGTGTGCAGTCCTATGCTCGGCTCTCCTGTAACCTGTGTGTGTGCAGTCCTATGCTCGGCTCTCCTGTAACCTCTGTGTGTGCAGTCCTATGCTCGGCTCTCCTGTAACCTCTGTGTGTGCAGTCCTATGCTCGGCTCTCCTGTAACCTCTGTGTGTGCAGTCCTATGCTCGGCTCTCCTGTAACCTCTGTGTGTGCAGTCCTATGCTCGGCTCTCCTGTAACCTCTGTGTGTGCAGTCCTATGCTCGGCTCTCCTGTAACCTCTGTGTGTGCAGTCCTATGCTCGGCTCTCCTGTAACCTCTGTGTGTGCAGTCCTATGCTCGGCTCTCCTGTGTTTTCCAGCTTCTGTTCCTGCTCCTGCTTACCCCTGGATTTCCCTGGTTTGACCTCTGCTTTGTACTGGATTACCCTGCTCTCTACTGCCCTTGAACCCTGCTTACGGACACGACTGCTGACTTCCGTTATCCCTGGACTCTGGCTTACGAACATTACGATCCTGCTCTCTATACCCCTGGACTCTGGCACACGGACATCACTATCCTTGCTCTGAACCCCAAAGGCGTTGCAAGTATAACTAACCATCTTTCTACAGGCCCGGCAACGCCATACCACACTCCGGGCACGCCCTCACTGCTGTGGGTGCGTGGTAAAACCTTTCCCACCTCAGTACTGGGGACTGGCCAGGTCTGCGGGCATACAGGCGTTACATTATGCAGAGCCCAACAAATGCAGACCCCCCTGAGGTGGGTCAAGGTGTTTCTTTGGAACAGTTACAATTTGTGAGCAACCAGTTGACCACTGTTTCCCAGCAACTTGCTAACCTCTCCATCCAGGAGACTCCAGTGGCTCCGTCACCCCCTGTTGCTATGACCTATGGTAATGCTGGACCCCGTATTCCACAGCCCAACCGGTATGATGGGGACCCCCTCGCTTGCTGCGGATTCCTAAACCAATGCGAGGTGCAATTCGAAATGTCACCCTCTCAGTTTCCCACCGGACGCTCTAAGGTGGCTTACATTTATGCCTTCCTCACCGGTGACGCCCTCGCTTGGGCTTCTCCTCTCTGGGAACGTAAGACTGAATTAACCCAAGATTACCCTAAATTTAGGTGTGAATTCCAGCAAGTGTTTGACACTCCCGCACGACGGGAGACGGCCGCATTCTCTCTCTTTCATCTCTCACAGGCTCGAAGATCTGCTGCCAAGTACGCGATCGAGTTCCGTACTCTCGCCGCAGAGACGCAATGGAATGATGAGGCACTCACCGCCGCATACTGGCACGGTCTCTCTGACACCTTGAAGGATGATCTTGCTACTCATGCCCGGCCTTCTTCCCTGGAGGAGTTGATTACTCTCAGTGTGCGTATGGACCAGCGCACCCAGGAACGACGGCACGAGAGACACTGTTCCCGTTCTCTTTCTTCCCCTGTTGTCTCTCACAGGTCGCCCTCTTCGCCTCTCCTGGCATTGGACGCCCCAGAGCCGATGCAAATCGGTAGCCAACAACTTCGGGTCGCGGAGAGAATGCGACGCCGTCAGAAGGGACTCTGTTTCTGCTGTGGTTCTTCGGAACATCGCCTCCAGAACTGTTGCCTGAAGCCGGGACGGGAACATCCAGTAAAGGTAGAGGGGCTTCTACTGGGTACTGTCTCTTCTTGCCCCTCTCTCCCTGAGGATCTCCCAAAGAAGTTTATGCTTCCTGCTACGCTGGAGGGCCCTGACCTCCTACTGGAAGTAAAGGCTTTCATTGACTCTGGATCTGGCGGTAACTTCCTGGATCAAACCTTCGCCTCTGAGAACCAAATTCCTCTGGTCAAGAGGAAAGCACCCATTGGTCTCGAGGCCATCGACGGTCGCCCGCTCCAGCCAGCATTCATCATCTGGGAGTCCATTCCTCTCACTTTGACCTTGGCCGACGGTCATAAAGAGGTAATAGTTTTTGATATCTTCCATTCTCCCACCATTCAACTTGTTCATGAGCCATAGGTTTTGACTACACTCAAAGTCAATACTCCTATTCAATATAGTGGAGCAGCTTTATAAGGATTTATACTCCCAGGATCAAGATTTGCATTACTCAGTCTATATGGGATTCATTGGATGCTATACTTTATGACTGTGATTTGTTTCTGCTGCACCGAGGATGGACTTTATATCCTTTTTCTGCTACATTATTTTAGGATTGCCTTGGCTTCAACTCCACAATCCGCTCATTGATTGGACCGGCACCTCGCATATCCTGTGGCCTTCCTCCACTGAGCCAGTCTCTACGGCTCCTCCTGTTGCGGTGCTCGCCGGTTTGGATTCCGCTCCTTCCAATCTCTCGATTCTTCCGACCGTGTATCATGAGTTCCTGGATGTGTTCAACAAAGTACAGGCTGAAGTTCTGCCTCTCCATCGTCCATACGATTGTCCTATTGATTTAATTCCAGGGACCATCCTCCCGAAGTCGAAGTCTTACCCTTTGTCCATTCCAGAAACCGAAGCTATGACGTCTTACATCCAAGAAAACTTGGAGAAAGGATTCATCCGCAATTTTACCTCCCCCGCTGGGGCAGGCTTCTTCTTCGTGAAGAAGGATGGATCGCTAAGACCTTGTATCGACTTTCGCGGACTCAACAAAATCACGTTAAAGAATCGGTACCCCCTTCCCTTAATCTCTGAACTTTTCGATCGTCTCCAAGGAGCCTCTATCTTCTCCAAGCTCGATTTAAGAGGGGCCTATAACCTCATTCGCATAAGGGAGGGGGATGAATGGAAAACCTCGTTTAATACGCGATCTGGACTTTATGAGTACCTAGTAATGCCCTTTGGTTTATGCAATGCTCCTGCTGTCTTTCAAGAGTTCATGAACGACATCTTCCGGGATGTATTGGGAACATTTGTTATCGTGTACTTGGATGACATTCTCATTTTTTCTAAAAACTTAGATGAACACATTCACCATACCAAACTGGTGCTGTCTAGGCTCCGTGCTAACCGCCTATACGCCAAGATGGAGAAATGTTTGTTCCACCAGACGTCTACTGCCTTCCTAGGCTATATTATCTCTAACCAAGGTTTTTCTATGGATCCAGAGAAATTGAAGTCTGTTCTCGACTGGCCGCTGCCAAATTCTCTCAAGGCCGTGCAGCGTTTTCTTGGCTTTGCCAATTATTACAGGAAATTCATCCGTAATTTTTCTTCCATTGCTCTCCCTATCACTGCCTTGACCAAAAAAGGTGCCGACCCCACGTCTTGGTCTCCTGAAGCCATTGACGCATTCGAGTTTCTCAAAAAAGCCTTTGTCTCTGCACCCATCCTACGTCACCTGGATACCTCTCTTCCCTTCACATTGGAAGTTGACGCCTCGGATGTGGGAGCCGGTGCAGTTCTTTCTCAGAGACTCTCTCCCCAAGAAAAACTCCATCCCTGTGGTTTTTTTTCTTGGAAATTCTCGTCTGCCGAGAGAAATTATGATGTTGGGAATCGTGAGCTTTTGGCCATTAAATTGGCTCTTCAGGAGTGGAGGCACCTTTTAGAAGGTGCCAAGGAACCTATTACCATCCTCACCGACCACAAAAATTTGCTGTATATCGAGGGGGCTCGACAGTTAGGATCCCGTCAGGCCCGTTGGTCTCTTTTTTTCCCCGTTTCAACTATACCATCTCGTATATTCCTGGTACCAAAAATATCAAAGCGGACGCTCTCTCGCCAGTTCACCACGGAGAACGAATCTAATGAATCCACGGAACCGATTCTTCCTGCCAAGTGCATAATCTCTGCCAATAACTTCGATGTGTTGGATGAAATCAACAAAGCCCAAGTTCACATTCCCAGCAGGTTCAGGGAACCAGAGGGACGCTTGAACGCAGCTCCGCGGTTTCGCCACAAGATTTTACTTTGAGGACAGCGGATCTTATTAAACGGACATTTTGGTGGCCTAAGATGAACAAGGACATTTTTGATTTTACTAGTGCTTGTCCGGTATGTTCCCAGAGTAAATCTGCTCATCACAAACCTTCGGGACTTCTCATGCCTCTTCCCAACCCGGAGCAACCTTGGAAACACATCTCTATGGACTTCATTGTCGAACTTCCCAATTCTAAGGGAATGAATGCCATTCTTGTCGTGGTAGACAGGTTTTCTAAACACTCCCACTTTATTCCCCTCAAGGGTCTTCCTAATTCTGCTACTTTGGCCGATATTTTTTCCAAGGAAATTTTCAGATTACATGGCATTCCCATTTCAATTGTCTCTGACAGAGGTTCTCAATTCATTTCTAAATTCTGGCGTGCGTTTTCCCAGAGATTTGGGATTTCTCTTCTTTTTTCTTCCGGATATCACCCTCAGACCAATGGTCAGACTGAAAGGATGAATCAGACCTTAGAGCAGTATCTCAGATGTTTCGTCTCCGAGTCGCAAGACAACTGGGTGGACATGTTACCATGGGCCAAATTTGCTATCAACTCTCTTAAAAATGAATCTACACAAGAATCTCATTTTTTCATCAATTTTTCACCCTAGCAGTCTTCCCCTCTCCTCCCCCCCTTCTGGCGTTCCCGCAGCAGACTCCCATGTTGCGACGTTTCAGAATTCTTGGAGGAGGATCCTTAAGTCTCTACAAACTGCCGTCTCAAAACAAAAGACTAAGGCAGATCGACGTCGCCAACCAGGTCCTTCGTTCAAACCCGGTGACAGAGTGTGGTTGTCCTCAAAGAATATTAGGCTCAAGACTCCATCTCCAAAGTTGTCTCCAAGATTTTTGGGCCCTTTCAAGATTATAGAAAAGATCAGTCCGGTCGCCTACCGTCTAGCACTGCCTCCCACCATGAGGATTCCTTCTGTTTTCCATGTATCTTTACTCAAACCTTTCATCCAGAGCTTGCACTTCCCGGATCCTTCCCGAAGACCCAACCCAGTGACTACCCTAGGACAACAAGAGTACGAAATTCACTCTTTAATCGACTCTCGTTGGTCCAGAAACAAACTCCAATTTCTCGTCCATTGGAAGGGGTATGGTCCAGAAGAGCGTTCATGGGTTCCAGCACGTCACATCTATGCTCCCAAACTACTCCGGCAATTCCATCTGAAATTTCCCCAGAAGCCATGGCTGGATCGCCCGGAGATCGATCCTCAAGGGGGGGATACTGTGACGGTTCAGGGGATTCCTTCCCCTCCATGTGTCTCTGGCGCTGCGCTCCCTCTTGCCTCTCATGTCCCTTCCTTGCCTCCCCGTTCTGTTCTCCCTTCCTCCTCCCGCACCCGTCCCTCTGCGGCAGTCCCTGACGCTCTCCCAGCGTCTGCGCGCGTTCCCAGCAGAGAACGCGCGCCTCTTCAGTCTCCCGTTTCCCTGTATAATACTCCCCGCTCACGTTCTCCCTTTTCTCCCGCTCCGGTCCCCTTACCTCCTGCAGACCCTCCTCCGGTTCTCCCTCCGCCCTCGGCGGGTGCTCCCGCGGCGCCTCTTGACACAGCCTGTGCGCGCGCACTCTAACCTTACAGAGGGCGCGCGCACACACTCCTCTTGTAGGCCTTCCCAGACCTCTGGCTCCTCCTCTCATGCTTTACAAGCTCTCTCCCTCTCTGCCTCACCTGTCTCCTCCCTCTCTCCTCACCTATCCCTGCTGCCTCTCTCTCCACCCTCTGCTCCTCCTCTCTCTCCCATTGGTGTTCCCTCCTTTATAACCCCTGTCTGTCCTCTCTCTCATTGCTCTGCATAGTTCTTTGTAACCTCTGTGTGTGCAGTCCTATGCTTGGCTCTCCTGTTACCTCTGTGTGTGCAGTCCTATGCTCGGCTCTCCTGTAGCCTCTGTGTGTGCAGTCCTATGCTCGGCTCTCCTGTAACCTCTGTGTGTGCAGTCCTATGCTCGGCTCTCCTGTAACCTCTGTGTGTGCAGTCCTATGCTCGGCTCTCCTGTAACCTGTGTGTGTGTGCAGTCCTATGCTCGGCTCTCCTGTAACCTCTGTGTGTGCAGTCCTATGCTCGGCTCTCCTGTAACCTGTGTGTGTGCAGTCCTATGCTTGGCTCTCCTGTAACCTCTGTGTGTGCAGTCCTATGCTCGGCTCTCCTGTAACCTCTGTGTGTGCAGTCCTATGCTCGGCTCTCCTGTTACCTCTGTGTGTGCAGTCCTATGCTCGGCTCTCCTGTAACCTGTGTGTGTGCAGTCCTATGCTCGGCTCTCCTGTAACCTGTGTGTGTGCAGTCCTATGCTCGGCTCTCCTGTAACCTGTGTGTGTGCAGTCCTATGCTCGGCTCTCCTGTAACCTGTGTGTGTGCAGTCCTATGCTCGGCTCTCCTGTAACCTGTGTGTGTGCAGTCCTATGCTCGGCTCTCCTGTAACCTCTGTGTGTGCAGTCCTATGCTCGGCTCTCCTGTAACCTCTGTGTGTGCACTCCTATGCTCGGCTCTCCTGTAACCTCTGTGTGTGCAGTCCTATGCTCGGCTCTCCTGTAACCTCTGTGTGTGCAGTCCTATGCTCGGCTCTCCTGTAACCTGTGTGTGTGCAGTCCTATGCTCGGCTCTCCTGTAACCTCTGTGTGTGCAGTCCTATGCTCGGCTCTCCTGTAACCTCTGTGTGTGCAGTCCTATGCTCGGATCTCCTGTAACCTGTGTGTGTGCAGTCCTATGCTCGGCTCTCCTGTAACCTCTGTGTGTGCAGTCCTATGCTCGGCTCTCCTGTAACCTGTGTGTGTGCAGTCCTATGCTCGGCTCTCCTGTAACCTCTGTGTGTGCAGTCCTATGCTCGGCTCTCCTGTAACCTCTGTGTGTGCAATCCTATGCTCGGCTCTCCTGTTACCTCTGTGTGTGCAGTCCTATGCTCGGCTCTCCTGTAACCTCTGTGTGTGCAGTCCTATGCTCGGCTCTCCTGTGTTTTCCAGCTTCTGTTCCTGTTCCTGCTCCTGCTTACCCCCTGATTTCCCTGGCTTGACCTCTGCTTGTACTGGATTACCCTGCTCTCTACTGCCCTTGAACCCTGCTAACGGACACGACTGCTGACTTCCGTTATCCCTGGACTCTGGCTTACGAACATTACGATCCTGCTCTCTATAATCCCTGGACTCTGGCACACGGACATCACTATTCTTGCTCTGAACCCCAAAGGCGTTGCAAGTATAACTAACCATCTTTCTACAGGCCCGGCAACGCCATACCACACTCCGGGCACGCCCTCACTGCTGTGGGTGCATGGTAAAACCCTTCCCCCCTCAGTACTGGGGACCGGCCAGGTCTGCGGTCATACAGGCATTACACTGTGTAGAGGGAAAAAGGGGGTGGCCCGGGATTAAAGGGGTTACACCCCATTTGGCCATCCCCTGACCTCACCCGGGAGTCAAAGGGTTAACTGGGCTAAGACCCAGAACGGTGATTTAACACCTGTAATGACATGTACATGTGTATTCCCCTGTTTTATTGTAACAACTGGTCTGCAGCCCACACACACTGGGATCCATCCGGGAGCACAAGGGTTAATAGTTGTATAGCGATTATAGCCCTTTGTGTAGATTTTCCCGCCTTTTCAGGCACCATTTTGCAGGTTCCCATAGGCCGCCATTAGGACTCAATGCTTTTTAATGGTGAATCTTGCTGTGGAGTCCGGTTCCTGAGAAGACCAGCAGATGGCGTCCGAGAGGGAGAGCGGCGGTTTCCCATTGAAAGTCTATGGGCTCATTGACTTCAATGGAGAAACCCTCGAAAGAGCTTTCCAGGAACAAGTTGGCTGCCGTCCAAACCGCTTAACCGCAAAGCGGATACATTTTCAATAAGAGAGCTTTGATCACTTACAAGTCAAGTTCAACGACAAGTGGCGTGGGAATAAACAGTTCTAGGCCCCTAGGAATAAAATTCTTGCTGTCCCTAGTTCCTAGACCTCCCCCCACTCGACCACAACCGGGTCCCCGTATCCTGGACCCCCGATAAGGGTCGAACCCATAAGAGCGGGCCGCGCCATAGGTTCCTATGGCGGCGGCCGAACCGGCTCAGGAAAACGGCTAAGTGTGAAAAGCTGAATTTTGGTATTCCATAACTCCGGTTCCGGAGGGTCCAGAGAGTCAGGGTTTGGGGTATCTGTAGCCACTGCTCCGGCATCGCTGCAGAACCATCCTTGACCCTCTGGGAACAACCCGACGGAGTATGGACCCCCTTGAAAGTTCGGGATTTTTCCCATAGACTCCAATGGCGGCCAAACCCCGTTGACCGGCTACAGCGGAAAACTCCCATTGACTTCAACGGCGGCATCGCCCCGTTGAAAGTCTATGGCGGGGGATGCGCATGTGCGGCAGGTTGGAGATGGAAGTGTAACCGCACAGCTCCTCCAACCGCCGGCAGAGATTAGCAAATAATCAATAAAAAACCAAACCGAGATATTTAAAAACTATCTCCAGCATCACCTCATATACCCCAGATAACATTCTGAAACTAGAGGAGGGATGGCAGCGACCAGACAAAAGGCACGGCGAAAGTCTGATGTGCGGGCCTATTTCACCGGCCAGGGCAAATCCGGAGCTGCAGAGATGTCAGCAATGTCGGATTCAGACTCGGCACATGATACGGAGGGGGCCGCGGCGGCAGCAGGACAGTCCCGTATAATAAAAAAAGAGATTTCCCGATTACTCGTTGACTTGAAAGCATTTTTCAGGGGCGAAGTAGAGGGGCTACGGAAAGACATGCTACAAATCGGTACGCGAACAAATGTACTGGAGGAGCAAATGGAGGAAAGCTCCAAGAGACATCAAGAGACGCACACACGGGTACAGGCCCTGGAGGATCGGATCTCTGAGATGGAGTCCCGCCAAGAGGATGCCGAAAATAGAGACAGGAGAAATAACCTGAGGGTTCGGGGCATCCCAGAGGAAATTCTAGACCCAGAGGCGCTACTGACGAGGTGGATGGCATCTATTCTCCCGGGCAAGGCAGAATCAGACCTGCGGATGGATAGGTGCCACAGGGCGCTGAGATCGCGACCTTTGCCGTCAAACCCCCCTAGGGATGTCATCCTGAGACTCCACTATTTCTCAGTGAAGGAGGAGGTGAGCAGGATCGCACGGGCCACCCCTCACATTACATTTGAAGGGATAACATTGACAGTATACCAGGATATATCCCCCATCACACTGGCCAGAAGGAGAGCGGTGGGGCATATAACTAAGGAGCTGAGGGATCGGGAGATTCGCTACCGGTGGGCATTCCCGTTTGCCCTAGTGGCGATAAAAAATGGCCGACCGCATGTGCTTAAACACCCGTCGGAGGGGATGAGCTTCCTGAAGAAGCTGGGAGTCAGAGGGACCCCAGCCTCCGGCCCGCGGGGGGCGCAGGAGGAGCTCACAGTGGATATACCACCACGGCGTCCGGGATCCTCCTCCCCGAAAGAAAAACGGCAAGAGAAGGCAGCAGGAGGGGACAAGAGTCCATAACTGCCCAAAAGTTCCAAAGTTGATTGCAGCTCTTAAAGTTCGAAGTTGCCGCAGGAGCTGCTCGTTTTCCCCAGTTTTAACCCTCTGGCATGAACAGCCCCTCAGTACCAATACCAAGGGTGTAGCACAAGAAAGCTCAGAAAGACGAAAATCGCCCAAAGACTTCCTTGCCACATTTATTGCCGCCAAAATGGCCACCACAGGCTTACCTGAAGTAGACGAAGGAGTCGAGGCGCGGAGACACCAATGGCGGCCAAGATCTTGGCGGGAACGACTGCTCCGTGAGGGGGACCCGCCCATGGAGCTGCCTCCGGACACACCTTCCCGCGAGGAGCTGCCTCTGAATGCGTCCGCTTCGCCCAGTCTGACGACATCACTGAGCCGGATCTCGCGAGAGCGGGAGTTCGGTCAGACGGACCGGAAGCGGAAGACGCAGGGGGGAATGCCCGGATGTCTTGGGGACCCGGAACAGCAAAGGACCTCCCTGGCGGGGGTGCGCGAATTCCGCCGCCGGGGAGAGGCATCTATAGTGTCAGGTGTCATCCGGGGAGAGGCATGGGTAGTAACAGCAGCCAGGGAGGGACAGAGAAGGTGGCCCACGAACAGCAGTGTGGTAGATATGGGCACAAGGAGAGTCTAGATAAAGGGAGGAGGGCGCGACATAGCCAGCCGGCAGGGGGATAAATACAGGAACGGTGTATTAGAGCCCATACAAAAGAGAGGGGACCCAGGCTAAGGGGATTAGCGGGCTAAATGAGGCGAGAGGGGGGGGCAAAGAAGGTTCGGGGTATTCAGTTTTTGTTTAACGGGGCGTTAGGGGGGTGGAGGGAGGGCAATCAGGGCTAGTTAGGGACAAAGTTGGGGATAGATTACAAGATAGTAAATAGGTTTGGGTTATCATGAAGTGTCGGCGGGAGGGGGGCGGAAGGCCACTCTACCTGCAGGCATGGGCGCCGTTACCAGGGAGGTGGGCTTGAACTGTTTCCCTGGCAAAGACCCGGATGGGCATGGCCGAGACGGTGGGCCATGGATCTGGACCAGGAGGGAGGGGGGTCCAGAGGCAGAAGATATCCACTGGGCAATGAACCAGAGGTCCAAAGGGACCACAATGGTTCTTTCTGTTTTTGTATGTGTTTTGTTTATGTGTCCTTCCCTCATGTTTCACCCCTTCCACACCCCAGCTCCAAAAGGCGGAAGGCAGGGCGAGTCCTACAGATGTCAGCTCTACAACACGCAAGTCTGCCGAGAGATCTTGGATATGGTTCCGAAAGGCGGTTGGTTGAATAGGCGATCTGGGAGTCTGCACTACGAATTCCACGCACAGAACATGCCCAGGGCCTGGGGTAAGATCACACCGGCTTACATATTAGGACCACACAGACACTACTGTATAAAATGGAGGTAATTTTTATCTCGCAAAACGCCAAAGGGCTCAACAGTCCCCACAAGCGAAGAGTCGCTTTTACTGAGTTCAAGAGGAGACGGGCTGACGTGGTCTTCCTCCAGGAGACTTACTTCAGCTCGCGCAATAACCCGAAATTCCTCGATTCTAACTTCCGAAAGTTTTTCCTAGCATCAGGGGAGGAGAAAAAGAAAGGTGTAGCTATTCTGTTTCAAAATAACACCCCCTTCCAGGTTGAAAAGGTTAAAAGGGACCCGAAGGGGAGATACCTAGTTCTGATAGGGATCCTTAAGCAGGTCAGAATGACGTTAGCCTGTGTATATGCGCCAAATGAAGGTCAATCAGACTTTTACAACGAATTTTTTCAGAAGCTTCAGCTATGGGCCGAGGGACAAATAGTTCTGGGTGGCGACTTTAACACAGTCATGAACGCGAGTGTAGATAGAACCACGTCCCAGAAAACAAATAAGAGAGAGGGGAATATCCCACTACTGAGAGGCCTCAAACAGATTAGCCTGGTGGACATCTGGAGAGAGCAGCACCAGGGAGACCGCAGTTATTCTTTTTACTCCCACCCACATGACAGCTACAGTAGGATTGACCACTTCTTTGTGTCGAGCAGAATGGTCCCACAAATTTCCGATACAAGCATACATGATATCACTTGGTCGGACCATGCATCAGTAGAGCTGAGATGCAGTCAATTTGGTAGTGCCAGACCAGGAGCAAACTGGAAGCTAAATGAATCAATAATTAAAATTCCGGAGATACAAAAAAAAGTGAAGTCTGAAATATCAGATTATTTCCGGATAAATAGTGGCAGTGTGGAGTCCCAATCACTGTTATGGGAGGCTCATAAGGCCACGATTCGGGGGGTACTAATCGGGATAGCTGCAAATAGGAAAAAGAAAAAGGAAGCCAAATTATCCCAGCTATATCACAGGTTACATGAGCTCTCTATTCTACATAACCGGACAGGTAGAGATGACGCTCTGAAGGAGTTGAAGGATGTTAGAATTCAGCTAAACCTCCTCCTTACTTCCCGAGCGGAGAAAGACATGAGTTGGACACAGAGGAAGTTCTATGAGAAAGCTAATAAACCGGACACTATGCTAGCCACCAGACTCCATAATCGGAAACCAAATTTTAATATTCAATCAATTAAGACAGCTGGAGGCCAGAGTTCCTCAAACCCTAAAGTCATAGTAGGGGAGTTCGCGAAATTCTACGCACAGCTATATAATGGAGAGAAGGTTGTACACAATGCTAGGACAAGTAGTAATCTACAGAAATTCCTAGCGGATGCAGACTTGCCACAAGTGAACAGAAGGGAGCGAGAGGCTCTTCAAAAAGACTTCACAAGGGAAGAATTAGAGGCGGTAGTAAAAAACTTAAAAGCATCAAAAGCCCCAGGCCCGGATGGGTTCTCCAACCTGTACTATAAAAAATTTATCGGAGTTCTGGCTCCGCACATGCTCCAGCTGTTTAATGGAGTATTAGCAGGGGAGCCCTTCCCGGGACAGATGCTCCAGGCGTCGATTTCAGTAATCCATAAAGAGGACAAAGATCCCACTAGCTGCCAAAGTTACCGGCCAATATCATTAATTAACACAGATGTAAAAATCTACTCTAAATTACTGGCCAATAGATTAAATATAATCCTGCCAGGGCTCATCCACCCGGATCAAGTTGGCTTCATTAGAGGTAGACAAGCGGCCGACAATACTAGGAGAATAGTGGATATAATAGACTTTATGGGAGCCAACGAGATTCGGGGTATAGCCCTAAGCTTAGATGCGGAAAAGGCCTTTGACAGGATTGATTGGCCATACCTGGAGTCCACGCTTGGCGCATTTGGGTTTGGAGGCATATTCCAACAGGCTGTTAAGGCATTATACACGGCACCTTCAGCCAGGGTGGTTCACCAGGGATTCCCCTCGGAACTATTCCCAATTCAAAGTGGTACGAGACAGGGATGTCCGCTTTCGCCCCTGCTATTCGCCTTATGCATCGAACCACTCGCAGCACAAATTCGGAGGAACGCTGATATCTCTGGGGTACAGATCCATTCGCAGGAGCACAAAGTGGCTCTGTACGCGGATGATATTATTCTAACCCTGGCCAAGCCGCTCATCTCGCTGCCTAATCTGTTCGAGCTTCTAGAGCGTTTTGCCCAGATCTCTGGATTCAAAATAAATCAATCTAAATCAGAGGCCCTAAGCCTTTACATGCCAAGAGAAATGGAGAAGCTGATAGAACTCAACTTTGAGTTTAGATGGCGCCCCTCCTCCATGAAATACCTAGGAGTGCAGATCACCAAAAAGACGAGCTCCTTATATTTGGCAAATTATCCCAAACTGTTGAGGACTCTCAAAAAAGAGCTACAGGAGTGGAAGGCATATGGTATTTCTTGGTTGTGGAGGATCTATAGTGTCAAGATGAACATCCTTCCCCGAATTCTATATCTGTTCCAAACTCTCCCAGTTGCCGTGGTTAGAGCAGACATTGCAGGGCTCCAAAAAGCTATTTCTCAATTTATTTGGAAAGATAAAAAACCACGGATTAAAGTAAAAATTATGCAGAAAGCTAAGGAAGCTGGTGGCCTAGCAGTTCCGAGCGTCATATCCTACTACAAAGCGGCACAATTGTGCCAAATCACGCAGTGGCATGGGGACCCGGGGCTCAGGAGGTGGGTGGCACTGGAGAGGGAGGTGTGCGCCCCACTGGAGCTCAGGGACCTAATCTGGTACCCGAGGACACGGGTGAAGGATGTGCTCATTCCTCTGTCCTCTGTGCGCAACTCACTCTCGGTCTGGGAGGCTTCTAAAAGTAGCTGCTCTTTGACCTCCAAACACACACTGATGGCTCCTTTATATGGCAACCCGAACTTTGCTCCTGGGCTGGCAGAAAAATGCTTCCCGCGCTGGCGGCAATTAGGGATTAGTCGATTGAAGGACCTGGAGGTTAAGGGCAAGATCAAATCTTTTGAACTATTACAGTCAGAAACGGACTTACCTAACACTGATTTCATGAGGTACCTCCAGGTTCGGGCATTCTATAACGCACACCCGGTGAGACCACCGTTGACTAAATTCGAACAGCTCTGCGTGCGCGGAGCAGACACGCGGGGACTGATCTCTGCCTTGTACAGAGAGGTGGTGAATACTGACTCAGACAGGACAGTCAAACCCCGTTTCATGGCACAATGGGAAGAGGATCTCCAGGCTCAACTAGAGGACGAGGACTGGGCCGCGGTGTTTAAAGCTGCGGCCTCAAGCTCCATATGCACGACATTGAAGGAGAACTCATATAAGGTATTATTAAGGTGGTATCTCACCCCAATCAGATTAGCTAAATTCGTCAGGGGTGCTTCCCCGCTCTGCCCCAGGCAGTGCGGGGAACAGGGGGATCTGGTGCACATGCTGTGGTCTTGCCCGAGATTAGTGCCGGTCTGGACCCAGATCCGAGATTGGCTGCAGAGGATCTTTTTAGGGCTCAACATCCAGCTGGACCCGTGGCTATTTTTATTAGGTAAACCTACAAACGAGGTATCTAGATCGGGTAACAAGCTGATAGCACATTTTGCTACCGTTATGAGGTGCGAGACCGCAGCACTGTGGAATCAGAATGCGATTCCGTCTATTGATAAAATCAGAAACAGAATTTGGTTCATTTGCAGAATGGAGAAGTTAACGAGTTTAGTTAACGACTCAGCCGACAAATTTGAAAAAGTATGGTCATTATGGCTTGCTCAGACTGATATTCAGGGGATGAATGAGGCCACAATATGGCTTTGATAGAGATAGGTGGGCTCTCCTTGGATGTCGGGCTGGGAGCTTGATGGGACGATCTGACAGTAGGGCTCCCCCCGAGGTATAGCGGTGGACCGATTTATTGATCATCGGAAAAACGAGGTGAACCGGGTTTAGGCTCCTTTGTGAGGTGGACTGGAGCAGAGCAACGGCAGTTGTGGTGCAGGACTCCTGAGAAACGAGGGAACAGCGATTCTCCCAGGCCGCCCCCCCCATCCTTACCCCCCCCTCCCCGCCATCCTTCCCCTTTTTGCCCTGTCCCTAGATGTTGTCAGTCGGTCTTTGTCCTGTCCTGTGGTCCCCCCAATGTCCGTCTGTTCTTCGTAATTTGTTCCCGTAAGTTTGGTGTATACCTGAAACACTTGACAATATTCTGTACGCTATGATGTGTATGCACAAAAAACTAATAAAAATAAAGTTGAGAAAGTCTATGGCGGGGATTCCCATAGCCGCCAACGGCGGCGGTTTGCCATTGAAAGTCTATGGCGGCGAAGCCCGTTGTTTTCAATGGGGATTTAGTGAAAAACCGTGATTTCTTGTAGCGGAGATTTTTGTATTAAACTGAAAAAATGATTTAAGGTGCATTTGTGTAACTCCGGTTCCGAAGGTCGTCGCACGTCACCTTTTCGACCATACGGTGTCCCAGTTCCGACATTGAGAACTGGGAAGTTTGGACCTGCTGGACCCAGCGGAACCGGATATTTTAATACGTTTATGTTTTATGTTTGATACTGTGTCCCAAGGTATGGATAGAACCCAGAGGAAATTCTTTTGCATGCCAGGATAGCAGATAGCCCTAGAGGCGACCCAATGTCTAGGACTTAAGTATTGTTCAAAGGGTTTTGTCACCCTCCCTGTTTATGTGAGGGCGGAGAAGGCTCAAACCAGAGCGGTTTTTAAGTGTCCCATTTAACACCTTCAAACAAAGGTTTTCCTGCCAGAGATCCAAATGGGTAGACTGGCTGGCATTCCATTTGCATATGTGGGGCTACAGAAATGAGACCCCAGAGTTCTACTGCGCCTGTGCCAGCTAGCAGGGGGGCATGTATTAAAATGTGTTACCACGTTAAAGATTGGCTGGAGGTAATTGAAAACCAATCACAGGTACTTAATGTTAAGGATAGAGGGACAAAAGGTTTATAAACTGCTGTCCCCCCTATATCCTTTGTCTTCGTTTGCTGATATGGTTACCTGATATCACCTGAATGATTTCCTGATTGCTGAGAGAAATGCTACATCATACTTCTCATTCCCCAACCCCTAAGTAAGTGTACTTTTTGTCTGTTACTGTATTATTCGTGTGTTCACCTATCCAAAGGAATAAATATACTTTATTATATCTAAGACTCGTTTCAGTTCAGACACAGTGATAAATATATATCATCTGTTATATATATTTATGTGATCTTATACAGCCTGCCATAATCTCACCGTGACACACTGCTCCACCGGAGGTACATCTCCTACAACCCTCCACCATCGACCCCCCCCCCCCTCAGCCCGACCGCCGTATCCAGGCCCCCACACCCGGGCCCCCCCAGAGTTCGAGATTCCCATAGTCCCACTGCGACGAAGTGTCTGTGCCGCGCAGCTGCAGGTGCTTGCGAACCCAGGAGTGCCAACCTTCCAACCTCCCTTCCCCCCCTCCCACTCGGGATCCCAAGCCTCTCCTTCTTCTGGTAGCTTCAAAGTGTGGGCTACTCCATTTTTCAGGACAGATAGACCAAACGGAAACACCCACTGATACCGTGTGCCCTTAACCCGCAGGAGCTTCGTTATGGGGCCATGTTTTTCCTTTTTAATAGTGTTGTGGGGGATATGTCCTGAAAGACCAACAATTTTATGCCTTCGAATTCCACTGCCGTAGGCACGTTCTATAGTGCCGGGCGCGCACGGCAGGGAGAGGGGAGCCGACAGACAGCGGCGAAGATGAGGAAATTCATCTTTTCGCGACGCTGAATGTATGTGTGTGTATGTATGTATATATGTGTGTGTGTGTATGTATATATGTGTGTGTGTATGTATGTATATGTGTGTGTATGTATGTATATATGTGTGTGTGTATGTATGTATGTATATATGTGTGTGTGTATGTATGTATATATGTGTGTGTGTGTATGTATGTATATATGTGTGTGTGTGTATGTATGTATATATGTGTGTGTGTGTATGTATATATGTGTGTGTGTATGTATCTTATACTATATTAGTGAAAGCACTGTATGTTTGCCTGCCTGGATGTCCGGTGTCCCTAGGGGAAATCTCATTGGTCCCTTGGCCCGCCCGCCCCCGCACACCTCTCATTGGCCTGAGGCGGAGTGACGGGCCAAGGGACACACACACACACACACAGGGAACACAGGGACACACACACACACAGGGAACACAGGGACACACACACACAGGGGGGGACACACACACACAGACACACAGACACACAGACACAGACACACACACACACACACACACACACGCACACACACACACATGCACGCACACACACACACACACACACGCACACACACACACACAGGGACACAGGGACACACACACACAGTGACAGACACACACACAGTGACACACACACACACACACACACACACACACACTGTTACATACATTAGCGGGGCTCACAGTGTTAGCAGCACCCGCGCGCACCTCCTCCTCTCCCCGTGTCTCCCGCGCTTTCACCCCGACCCCCCCCTCCCCCGGCGCCGCTACAGTCAGCGGGACACACACACTATTATTACCCCTTCAGCGCCCCCCCCCCCCCCCCCCCCCCACCCAGTGTCAGCGGCCGTGCGAGACCCCCCCTCTATATCTCCCACCTCCCCCCCCCCCCACACATATACATGCCCCCCCCCTCCCCGGCGCTACAACTCACCCCTCCCCGGCGGGGGAACAGCCAGTGGCCAGGCAGGCTGCCTCGCGGCGCCGAGTGCCCAAGATGGCGGCGCCCGGGACACAGCGGGGGAGCGGCCACAACACGCTGCCTCCCGCCTCAGATCCACGTGGGACCTGCCGGACGGGTGAGTGAGCGGGCCTTCACCTCCCCTCACCCACCCCTCACCCCCCATCAGCTCCCCTCACCCCCTTTCACCTCCCCTCACTCCACTTCTCCCTTCCACCCCCCTTCACCTCCCATTTACCTCCCCCCCTCCACCCCCCCTTCACCTCCCCTCCACCCCCCATTCACCTCCCCTCCACCCCCCCCTTCACCTCCCCTCCACCCCCCCCCCTTCACCTCCCTTCCACCCCCCTTCACCTCCCTTCCACTCCCCCCCCTTCACCTCCCCTCCACCCCCCCTCCACCCTCCCCTCCACCCCCCCTCCACCTCCCCTCCACCCCCCCACCTTCACCTCCCCTCCACCTCCCCTCCACCCCCCCCTTCCCACCGCCTCCCCCCCCTTCCCACCGCCTCCCCCCCCTTCCCACCGCCTCCCCCCCTTCCCACCACCGCCTCCCCCCCCCTTCCCTCCACCTTCCCACCGCCTCCCCCCCTTCCCACCGCCCCCCCCCCCCCTTCCCACCGCCTCCCCCCTTCCCCCCCTTCCCACCGCCTCCCCCCCCCTTCCCACCGCCTCCCAGCCCCCCTTCCCACCGCCTCCCCCACCCCTTCCCACCCGCCTCCCCCCCCCTTCCCACCGCCTCCCACCCCCCCTTCCCACCGCCTCCCACCGCCTCCCCCCCCCCTTCCCACCGCCTCCCTCCGCCCCCCCCCCCTTCCCCCCCCTCCTCTAACCCTTCCCCCCTCCTCCACCCCTTGCCCCCCTCCTCCACCCCTTGCCCCCCTCCTCCACCCCTTGCCCCCCTCCTCCACCCCCTCCTCCCCTTCCCGCCGCCCTTCGCCTTCATGCCCGCCTTACCGCCTCCCCACCCCCGCCTCTGCCTTTCACCCGCCCTTACTCCGGCCGCCTCTGCCTTTCACCCACCGCCTCACAGCCGCTGCACGCACTCAACAGACACCCGCCACACTCGACACATACCTGCCGCCACACACACCTGCTGCCTCCCGCCCCTACGCACCGACATCACTGACCCACCCGCCTCACACCCTAGCAGGACCCCCACTCACAGACAGCACTCACAACCCACGCGCCAGCCGCCGCCTCACACCCTTGCAGGACCCCCACTCACAGACAGCACTCACAACCCACGCACCACCCGCCGCCTCACACCCTAGCAGG
>NW_027453855.1:206073-258485 GCF_040206685.1 Ascaphus truei
CCCTGTGTCTCTCTCTCTGTATACGGGGGGTGGGATCTCCCTTTGTGCCTCTCTAAGTATACGGGGGGTGGGATCTCCCCTGTGCCTCTCTCTGTATACGGGGGGGGTGGGATCTCCCCTGTGCCTCTCTCTGTATACGGGGGTGGGATCTCCCTCTGTGCCTTTCTGTGTATATGGGGGGTGGGATCTCCCCTGTGCCTCTCTCTGTATACGGGAGGTGGGATCTCCCTCTGTGCCTCGCTCTGTATACGGGGGGTGGGATCTCCCCTGTGCCTCTCTCTGTATACGGGGGGTGGGGGCTCACCCTGTGCCTCTCTCTGTATACGGGGGTGGGGGCTCACCCTGTGCCTCTCTCTGTATACAGGGGGTGGGATCTCCCTCTATGCCTCTCTCTGTATACGGTGGGTGGGATCTCCCTCTGTGCCTCTCTGTATATGGGGGGTGGGATCTCCCTCTGTGCCTCTCTGTATACGGGGGGTGGGATCTCCCCTGTGCCTCTCTCTGTATACGGGGGGTGGGATCTCCCCTGTGCCTCTCTCTGTATACGGGGGGTGGGATCTCCCTCTGTGCCTCTCTCTGTATACGGGGGTGGGATCTCCCCTGTGCCTCTCTGTATACGGGGGTGGGATCTCCCCTGTGCCTCTCTCTGTATATGGCGGGTGGGGGCTCACCCTGTGCCTCTCTGTATACGGGGGGTGGGATCTCCCCTGTGCCTCTCTCTGTATACGGGGGGTGGGATCTCCCCTGTGCCTCTCTTTGTATACGGGGGGTGGGATCTCCCCTGTGCCTCTCTCTGTATACGGGGGGTGGGATCTCCCCTGTGACTCTCGCTGTATACAGGGGGTGGGATCTCCCCTGTGCCTCTATCTGTATACGGGGGGTGGGATCTCCCCTGTGCCTCTCTCTGTATACGGGGGGTGGGATCTCCCTCTGTACCTCTCTCTGTATACAGGGGGGGGATCTCCCCTGTGCCTCTCTCTGTATACGGGGGTGGGATCTCCCCTGTGCCTCTCTCTGTATACGGGGGTGGGATCTCCCCTGTGCCTCTCTCTGTATACAGGGGTGGGATCTTCCCCGTGCCTCTCTCTGTATACAGGGGTGGGATCTCCCCCGTGCCTCTCTCTGTATACGGGGGGTGGGATCTCCCCTGTGCCTCAATCTGTATACGGGCGGTGGGATCTCACCTGTGCCTCTCTGTATACGGGAGGTGGGATCTCACCTGTGCCTCTCTCTGTATACGGGGGTGGGATCTCCCCTGTGCCGCTCTCTGTATACGGGGGGTGTGGGATCTCCCCTGTGCCTCGCTCTGTATACGGGGGGTGGGATCTCCCCCTGTGCCTCTCTCTGTATACGGGGGTGGGATCTCTCCTGTGCCTCTCTCTGTATACGGGGGGTGGGATCTCCCCTGTGCCTCTCTCTGTATACGGGGGGTGGGATCTCCCCTGTGCCTCTCTCTGTATACGGGGGTGGGATCTCCCCTGTGCCTCTCTCTGTATACGGGGGGTGGGATCTCCCCTGTGCCTCTCTCTGTATACGGGGGTGGGATCTCCCCTGTGCCTCTCTCTGTATATGGGGGGTGGGATCTCCCCTGTGCCTCTCTCTGTATACGGGGGTTGGGATCTCCCCTGTGCCTCTCTCTGTATACGGGGTGGGCTCTCCCCTGTGCCTCTCTCTGTATACGGGGGTGGGATCTCCCCTGTGCCTCTCTCTGTATACGGGGGGTGGGATCTCCCCTGTGCCTCTCTCTGTATACGGGGTGGGATCTCCCCTGTGCCTCTTTCTGTATACGGGGGTGGGATCTCCTCTGTGCCTCTCTCTGTATACGGGGGGTGGGATCTCCCTTGTGCCTCTCTCTGTATACGGCGGGTGGGATCTCCCCTGTGCTCTTTGTATACAGGGGGATCTCTCCCTGTGCTTCTATCTGCTGTATACAGGGCAGGGGGGAAATCTCCCCATGTCTCTCTGTATATGGGGGGAAGCTCTCTCCCTGTGCCTCTATCTGTATACAGTGTGTGTATGGGGGGGGGGGGGGCTCTCTCCCTGTGCCTCTATCTGTATACAGGTGGGGGGTATCTCCCCGTGACTCTCTGTATACAGGTGGGGGGATCTCACTCTGTGCCTCTCTGGATACAGGGGTTGGGGCTGGGGGCTGTGCCTCTCTGTATACAGGGGTGGAGGATCTTACCCTGTGCCTCTCTCTGTATACAGGGGGGGTGTCTCTCTGTATACAGGTGAGGGGGCTGTGCCTCTCTGTATACAGGGGGTGGGGGCTCACCCTGTGCCTCTCTGTATACAGGGGGGGTGGGGGCTGTGCCTCTCTGTATACGGGGGGGGGGCTGTGCCTCTCTGGATACAAGGGGGGTGGGGGCTGTGCCTCTCTGGATACAGGGGGGGTTGAGGGCTGTTCCTCTCTGTATACAGGGGGGGTGGGGGCTGTGCCTCTCTGTATACAGGGGGGTGGGGGCTGTGCCTCTCTATATACAGGGGAGGTGGGGGCTGTGCCTCTGTATATACAGGGGGTGGGGGCTGTGCCTCTGTATATACAGGGGGTGGGGGCTGTGTCTCTATATACAGGGTTGGGGTGGGGGCTGTGCCTCTCTATATACAGGGGAGGTGGGGGCTGTGCCTCTCTATATACAGGGGGCTGTGCCTCTATATACAGGGGGGGCTGTGCCTCTATATACAGGGGGGGATCTCACCCTGTGCCTCTCTGTGTACAGGGGGGGGTGGGGGCTGTGCCTCTCTGTATACAGGGGGGTGGGGGGGGTGCCTCTATATACAGGGGGGTGGGGGCTGTGCCTCTCTATATACAGGGGGGGTGGGGGCTGTGCCTCTCTATATACAGGGGGGTGGGGGCTGTGCCTCTCTATATACAGGGGGTGGGGGCTGTGTCTCTCTATATACAGGGGCGGTGGGGGCTGTGTCTCTATATACAGGGGGGGTGGGGGCTGTGCCTCTCTATATACAGGGGAGGTGGGAGCTGTGCCTCTCTATATACAGGGGGGTGGGGGCTGTGCCTCTCTATATACAGGGGGGTGGGGGCTGTGTCTCTCTATATACAGGGGCGGTGGGGGCTGTGTCTCTATATACAGGGGTGGGGTGGGGGCTGTGCCTCTCTATATACAGGGGAGGTGGGGGCTGTGCCTCTCTATATACAGGGGGGTGGGGGCTGTGCCTCTATATACAGGGGGGGCTGTGCCTCTATATACAGGGGGGGATCTCACCCTGTGCCTCTCTGTATACAGGGGGGGGGGTGGGGGCTGTGCCTCTCTGTATACAGGGGGGTGGGGGGTGTGCCTCTATATACAGGGGGGTGGGGGCTGTGCCTCTCTATATACAGGGGGGGTGGGGGCTGTGCCTCTCTATATACAGGGGGGGTGGGGGCTGTGCCTCTCTATATACAGGGGGGTGGGGGCTGTGTCTCTCTATATACAGGGGCGGTGGGGGCTGTGTCTCTCTATATACAGGGGGGGGGGCTGAGCCTCTTTGCATACAGAGGGAGTTCTCACCCTGTGCCTCTCTGTATACAGGGGGAAGGGGGGACTGTGCTTCTCTGTATACAGGGGTTGGGGCTGTGAATCTCTGTATACAGGAGGGTGGGGGCTGTGCCTCTCGGTATACAGGGGGAGGATCTCGCCCTGTGCCTCTCTGTATACAGGGGGAGGATCTCGCCCTGTGCCTCTCTGTATACAGGGGGAGGATCTCGCCCTGTGCCTCTGTATACAGGGGGAGGATCTCGCCCTGTGCCTCTCTGTATACAGGGGGAGGATCTCGCCCTGTGCCTCTCTGTATACAGGGGGAGGATCTCGCCCTGTGCCTCTGTATACAGGGGGAGGATCTCGCCCTGTGCCTCTCTGTATACAGGGGGAGGATTTCGCCCTGTGCCTCTGTATACAGGGGGAGGATCTCGCCCTGTGCCTCTCTGTATACAGGGGGAGGATCTCGCCCTGTGCCTCTCTATACAGGGGGAGGATCTCGCCCTGTGCCTCTCTGTATACAAGGGGGGGGGGGAGAATATCACCCTGTGCCTCTCTGTATAGGGGGTTGGGGGCTCACCCTGTGCCTCCCTGTATAGAGGGGGGTGGGGGCTCACCCTGTGCCTCCCTGTATAGAGGGGGGTGGGGGCTCATCCTGTGCCTCTCTGTATACCCTGTATAGAGGGGGGTGGGGGCTCACCCTGTGCCTCCCTGTATAGAGGGGGATGGGGGCTCACCCTGTGCCTCTCTGTAGAGGGGGGGTGGGGCTCACCCTGTGCCTCCCTGTATAGAGGGGGGGTGGGGGCTCACCCTGTGCCTCCCTGTATAGAGGGGGGTGGGGGCTCACCCTGTGCCTCCCTGTATAGAGGGGGGGTGGGGGCTCACCCTGTGCCTCCCTGTATAGAGGGGGTGGGGGCTCACCCTGTGCCTCCCTGTATAGAGGGGGGTGGGGGCTCACCCTGTGCCTCCCTGTATAGAGGGGGGTGGAGGCTCACCCTGTGCCTCCCTGTATAGAGGGGAGGTGGGGGCTCACCCTGTGCCTCCCTGTATAGAGGGGAGGTGGGGGCTCACCCTGTGCCTCCCTGTATAGAGGGGGGGTGGGGGCTCACCCTGTGCCTCCCTGTATAGAGGGGGGGTGGGGGCTCACCCTGTGCCTCCCTGTATAGAGGGGGGGTGGGGGCTCACCCTGTGCCTCCCTGTATAGAGGGGGGGTGGGGGCTCACCCTGTGCCTCCCTGTATAGAGGGGGGTGGGGGCTCACCCTGTGCCTCCCTGTATAGAGGGGGGGTGGGGGCTCACCCTGTGCCTCCCTGTATAGAGGGG
This sequence comes from Ascaphus truei, assembly GCF_040206685.1. Classification (NCBI taxonomy): domain Eukaryota; kingdom Metazoa; phylum Chordata; class Amphibia; order Anura; family Ascaphidae; genus Ascaphus; species Ascaphus truei. The sequence continues at coordinate 210,872 of NW_027453855.1, forward strand.
GGTGGGGGCTCACCCTGTGCCTCCCTGTATAGAGGGGGGTGGGGGCTCACCCTGTGCCTCCCTGTATAGAGGGGGGGTGGGGGCTCACCCTGTGCCTCCCTGTATAGAGGGGGGTGGGGGCTCACCCTGTGCCTCCCTGTATAGAGGGGGGTGGGGGCTCATCCTGTGCCTCTCTGTATACCCTGTGCCTCCCTGTATAGAGGGGGGTGGGGGCTCACCCTGTGCCTCCCTGTATAGAGGGGGGTGGGGGCTCACCCTGTGCCTCCCTGTATAGAGGGGGGTGGGGGCTCACCCTGTGCCTCTCTGTATAGAGGGGGGGGGGCTCACCCTGTGCCTCCCTGTATAGAGGGGGGTGGGGGCTCACCCTGTGCCTCCCTGTATAGAGGGGGGGGTGGGGGCTCACCCTGTGCCTCCCTGTATAGAGGGGGGGTGGGGGCTCACCCTGTGCCTCCCTGTATAGAGGGGGGGTGGGGGCTCACCCTGTGCCTCCCTGTATAGAGGGGGGTGGGGGCTCACCCTGTGCCTCCCTGTATAGAGGGGGGTGGTCATCCTGTGCCTCTCTGTATACCCTGTGCCTCCCTGTATAGAGGGGGGTGGGGGCTCACCCTGTGCCTCCCTGTATAGAGGGGGGTGGGGGCTCACCCTGTGCCTCCCTGTATAGAGGGGGGTGGGGGCTCACCCTGTGCCTCTCTGTATAGAGGGGGGGGGCTCACCCTGTGCCTCCCTGTATAGAGGGGGGTGGGGGCTCACCCTGTGCCTCCCTGTATAGAGGGGGGGGTGGGGGCTCACCCTGTGCCTCCCTGTATAGAGGGGGGGTGGGGGCTCACCCTGTGCCTCCCTGTATAGAGGGGGGGTGGGGGCTCACCCTGTGCCTCCCTGTATAGAGGGGGGGTGGGGGCTCACCCTGTGCCTCCCTGTATAGAGGGGGGGTGGGGGCTCACCCTGTGCCTCCCTGTATAGAGGGGGGTGGGGGCTCACCCTTTGCCTCCCTGTATAGAGGGGGGTGGGGGCTCACCCTTTGCCTCTCTGTATAGAGGGGGGTGGGGGCTCACCCTGTGCCTCCCTGTATAGAGGGGGGTGGGGGCTCACCCTTTGCCTCCCTGTATAGAGGGGGGTGGGGGCTCACCCTTTGCCTCTCTGTATAGAGGGGGGTGGGGGCTCACCCTGTGCCTCCCTGTATACCCTGTGCCTCGCTTGTTGGTATATGGGCTATTTAAGTAGCGACGCTCTGCGCATGCGCGCCTTCACTTAGTCTCTTCCTTCCGCTCACACAAACTTACCTAACAATGAAATTACTTCTCCTCCACCCCCTCACATAGCAACCGAATGTTGACCAATCAAAAAGCTGGATTTGGTCAAAATTCCGCCTTAATTGCTTAAATACGTGAATGGCATATATTTTAGCCAATCAGAATGCAAACCAACGATTGACGGACAATGTAGCCGGCCAATAGCAGGAGAGAAGAGGGCGGCGCGATTTGTGGGTTTGGTTGTGAGCAGCTTCCGTCAGGCACGAGCTTCCTTTTCTGCGCGGGAGGTCGCGGGACAGAGCCGCACCGAGAGACCCAGGGACCGCGATCCCCCCCATCCCACCGAGAGAGAGACCGCGACACCCCGCACCGAGAGAGAGACCGCGACACCCCGCACCGAGAGACCGCGATCCCTCCGCACCGAGAGACCCAGGGACCGCGATCCCCCCCATCCCACCGAGAGAGAGACCGCGACCCCCCGCACCGAGAGAGAGACCGCGATCCCTCCGCACCGAGAGACCCAGGGACCGCGATCCCCCCCATCCCACCGAGAGAGAGACCGCGACCCCCCGCACCGAGAGAGAGACCGCGACCCCCCGCACCGAGAGAGAGACCGCGACCCCCCGCACCGAGAGAGAGACCGCGACCCCCCGCACCGAGAGAGAGACCGCGACCCCCCGCACCGAGGGAGAGACCGCGACCCCCCGCACCGAGGGAGAGACATCGCGTAGTGCAGATCACACCAATAGTGGTAATGCGAGCGTACCGGAGAGATATGGGGGGGGGGGGGGGTTGAGAAGAGAGATATGGGGGGGGGGGGGGGGTTGAGAAGAGAGATATGGGGGGGGTTGAGAGGAGAGATATGGGGGGGGTTGAGAGGAGAGATATGGGGGGGGGGTTGAGAGGAGAGATGTGGGGGGGTGTTGAGAGGAGAGATGTGGGGGGGTTGAGAGGAGAGATGTGGGGGGGGGGGTTGAGAGGAGAGATGTGGGGGGGGGGTTGAGAGGAGAGATATGGGGGGTGTTGAGAGGAGAGATATGGGGGGTGTTGAGAGGAGAGATATGGGGGGGGTGTTGAGAGGAGAGATATGGGGGGGTGTTGAGAGGAGAGATATGGGGGTTGTTGAGGGGAGAGATATGGGGGGTGTTGAGAGGAGAGATATGGGGGGGGGTGTTGAGAGGAGAGATGATGGGGGGGGGGTTGAGAGGAGAGATGTGGGGGGGGGGTGTTGAGAGGAGAGATGTGGGGGGGGGTTGAGAGGAGAGATGTGGGGGGGGGGTGTTGAGAGGAGAGATGTGGGGGGGGTTGAGAGAGATATGGGGGGCGGTTGAGAGAGATATGGGGGGCGGTTGAGAGAGATATGGGGGGCGGTTGAGAGGAGAGATGTGGGGGGTGTTGAGAGATGTGGGGGGTGTTGAGAGATGTGGGGGGTGTTGAGAGATGTGGGGGGGTTGAGAGATGTGGGGGGGGTTGAGAGATGTGGGGGGGGTTGAGAGATGTGGGGGGGGTTGAGAGATGTGGGGGGGGTTGAGAGATATGGGGGGGGGTTGAGAGATATGGGGGGGTTTGAGAGATATGGGGGGGTTTGAGAGATATGGGGGGGTTGAGAGGAGAGATATGGGGGGGTTGAGAGGAGAGATATGGGGGGGGTTGAGAGGAGAGATATGGGGGGGGTTGGGAGGAGAGATATGGGGGGGGTGGGAGGAGAGATATGGGGGGGGTGAGAGGAGAGATATGGGTGGGGGGGTGAGAGGAGAGATATGGGTGGGGGGGTTGAGAGGAGAGATATGGGTGGGGGGGGTTGAGAGGAGAGATATGGGGGGGTGAGATTAGAGATATGGGGAGGGGTTGAGAGGAGAGATATGGGGGGGGTTGAGAGGAGAGATATGGGGGGGTTGAGAGGAGAGATATGGGGGTGTGTGGTTGAGAGGAGAGAGATGGGGAGAGGAGACGGTGGGGTGAGAGATAAGGGGATGGGGGTTTGAGAGGAGAGATGTGGGGGGGTTGAGGGGCGTGATATGGGGGTGTGTGGTTGAGAGGAGAGATGGGGGGGGTTGAAAGATATGGGGGTTGAGAGATGGGGGTTTGAGAGGAGAAATGTGGGGGGGTTTGAGAGAGATGGGAAGGCTGGGGGGGGGGGTTGGGGGCTTGCGGGGGGTTGTGGACAGACGAAGTCTGGGGGTGGGTTGAGAGTGAGGGATTGGAAGGCTGGAGGTGGGTTGAGAGGGATGGAAGGCTGGGGAGGTGGTTTGAGAGAGATGGGTAGGCTGGGGGGGGTGTTGAGAGAGATGGGAAGGCTGTGGGGGGGGGTGTTGAGAGAGATGGGAAGGCTGTGGGGGGGGGGGGGGTGTTGAGAGAGACGGGAAGGCTGGCCTGGGGGGTAGGGGGGGGAAGAGGCTGGCTGGCTGGCTGAGACGAGACGGGAAGGCTGGCGGTGGGGGAGAAGACTGGCTGGCTGGCGAAGAGAAACGGGAAGGCTGGCTGGCGAAGAGAGATGGGAAGGCTGGCGGGGGGTTGGAGAGAGATGGGAACGCTGGGGGGTGGGTTTAGAGAGAGATGGGAAGGCTGGGGGGGTGGGTTTAGAGAGAGATTGGAAGGCTGGCGGGGGGTTGGAGAGAGATGGGAAGGCTGGAGTTTGGGTTGGAGAGAGAGACTGGGTGGCTGGCGGGGGGGAGAGTGTGGCTGGCTGAGATGGGAATGCTGGTGGGGGATGAGAAAGAGAGAGACTGACTGGCTGAGATGGGAAGGATGGCAGGGGGGGCGGGTTGGCGAGAGATAGGAAGGCTGGTGGGGGGGTGGGGAGTTGGATGAAATGGAGGGGTGCCTTGTCCCTGGGTGATGTCCAATACTCTTGGTCCTCAGAGGGGAAGATGCAGGGAAACCGAGGCTATAAGATGGAGCAGCAGAATCATGCTCCCCGGAAACAGGTGCAGCATCTGGAGGATTCACCCACCAATGGGCAGCAGATCAACAGCCCTAGTAAGTGACCACTCCTGCTGTGTTTAATGAAACGGATGGGGGGGCTATTCTGACCTGTGCAATCTGCTTTCAGATGAAGGGGTCACCATCGATCTGAAGAACTTCCGTAAGCCCGGGGAGAAGACATTCACCCAGCGAAGCCGTCTGTTTGTGGGGAACCTGCCGTCTGACGTCACAGAAGATGAGCTGCGCAAATTGTTCGAAAAGTATGGCAAGGCGGGGGAGATCTTCATACACAAGGACAAAGGCTTTGGCTTCATCAGACTGGTGAGGAAAGGGATGTTATTTTGCACGCTACCTGCTCCTGGGGTACAAGGGTTTGGGTACCTGACTAACTAGCAGTCTCTTGACTAGAATGTGCACGGGATTGTGTTCCCGACCAACTACTGGTCCCAGGGCTATAATGGTCAGGAGGGATGGGGTACCTGGGTTACAAGTGGCTGTTGGGATGGGGTTCCTGGCCATCTTGGTGGTTGAGAAGCTGAGTCGGGTTATGCTTTGGTGTTTTCGTAAAATTCTTTTATTTCCACATCTTGTCTGTGAAGGTTAGTTTTGGATCAGTCCTTCTGTCGGTAGGTGTTGGTTGTGCTTCAAAGTTGACTCGATGTGATTCTTGGATCAGAGCATATATATATACAGTGATGTGAAAAAGAAAGTACACCCTCTTTGAATTAGATGGTTTTACATATCAGGAGATAATAACAATCATCTGTTCCTTAGCAGGTCTTAAAATTAGGTAATTACAACCTCAGATGAACAACAACACATGACATATTGCACCGTGTCGTGGTTTATTTAACAAAACTAAACCCAAAATGGAGAAGCTATGTGTGAAAATCTGCTAAGGAACAGATGATTATTATGTCCTGATATGTAAAACCATGGAATTCAGAGGGTGCACTTTCTTTTTCACACGACTGTATGGGCATTGGAGGATGTGGGCTGCTTTCAGGTCTCTATCTGCCTGTGTAGGTTGTGGACCTTATACACTGCGCCTGACCTGGGTGACTTGTCTCTCTGCAGGAAACGCGCACCCTGGCAGAGCTGGATAATATGCCTCTGCGTGGGAAGCAGCTGCGTGTACGCTTCGCCTGTCACAGCGCGGCCCTGTCTGTGCGGAACCTGCCTCAGTTTGTGTCCAATGAGCTGCTGGAGGAGTCCTTCTCCATATTTGGTCAGGTGGAGAGAGCTGTGGTGATTGTGGATGATCGTGGAAGGGCAACAGGCAAAGGCATTGTGGAGTTTGCAGGGAAGCCATCTGCTCGGAAGGCTCTGGACAGATGTGGTGACGGGTCCTATCTTCTCACAGCGTGAGTAGTTTAATCAGTAGACCTTGCAGCGAGGATGGGGGGATGGTAATGAAGGTGGATGAGGGAAGGGATGCAGCTAGATGACTGCGATTTATTTGGGAGTATTTCCTTCTCGGGCTCTCTTAAAGCTCATGTGGGTTGTGTGGCCTGGCATTATGGAGCAAGGGATCCTCTGCTCATGCAGCTGGAACAAGTTGAAGGTTGGTGGTGTGCGCCAGCTGGAGTATAGGGTGACCATATTTTTCATCCAGGTTTCCCCGTCCTGTAACTGTGGAACCTATGGACCAGTATGATGACGAGGAAGGACTCCCCGAAAAACTAATTGCCAAGAACCAGATGTTTCACAAGTATGTTTACTGTCGGCTTTCCTCGGTCAGAGCTCGGGCCCCGCTGCACGCGCCCGCCTTGTTTGCCGGCGGTGCGTGCAAGTTACTGCAACTTGATTTGCGGTCTGTAGATAACTTTTTTCGGGCGGGGGGGTGTCAAACGGGTTGGGGGGGGGGGGGGGGGGGGCAAAACAGGAGGGGCAGCTGTGAAGCGGGCACCGGAGGGAGATATGGGGGAGGGGGTGAGGGAGAGCCATGCACGGCTGCCTAACTAACAGACTTCCCTCCCGTAGCTCCTCCCCTCCTTCCCTCATTGGCTGACACGTGCACCATGTGACGCGCCACGGCACGCAGTCAGCCCTGTGGGAAGGAGGCAGCGGGGGCAGGCACACAGGTAAGAGGCTGGTGGCCCGCGCGCCGCTGACCGCAGCGGGGCTTCAGCCTTTGGCCATGATGTCACCCAGCAGGTTCGTCCTCATTGTCTGAGCCGTTGGGGGCGTGGCCTAGCACTCGGTCGCCAGTGTTAATCTCAATTTTCCGGTCTGCAAGAAACTTGCCGCGCAGCAGCCACCCCTTGCAGCGGGAGTAGCCCCAGTGAGACGGCTCTTGCCCCCGTGGGTGCTGCAGCAGCCACCCCTTGCAGCGGGAGTAGCCCCAGTGAGACACGGCTCTTGCCCCCGTGGGTGCTGCAGCAGCCACCCCTTGCAGCGAGAGTAGCCCCAGTGAGAGACGGCTCTTGCCCCCGTGGGTGCTGCAGCAGCCACCCCTTGCAGCGGGAGTAGCCCCAGTGAGAGACGGCTCTTGCCCCCGTGGGTGCTGCAGCAGCCACCCCTTGCAGCGGGAGTAGCCCCAGTGAGAGACGGCTCTTGCCCCCGTGGGTGCTGCAGCAGCCACCCCTTGCAGCGGGAGTAGCCCCAGTGAGAGACGGCTCTTGCCCCCGTGGGTGCTGCAGCAGCCACCCCTTGCAGCGGGAGTAGCCCCAGTGAGAGACGGCTCTTGCCCCTGTGGGTGCTGCAGCAGCCTGTGGGGACCAAGCCTTACAACTGAATACTGCCCAGGCCCTGGTGCTTGTTGCAGCACTGACCTGTCGCCACCATGACCAGCAACTGCATGCCCCATCCTGCTTTACTATCTCAACATTAAAGCACTGGGCATGCTGTGTCTTGTCGGCAGTGTCTGACGGGTCATGAAGGGGGGGGGGGTGCAGATTCGGAGAGCAGGAAGGGGAATGGGTGAGTTGGAGACCCCTAGCACTGTGCCTGCCCCTGCTTTCCATGTCAAGGGTGGATGGGACTGTGTGTCTTGGGGGATTAGGCTTCAGTCACAGATATACATACAGAGCCGGGGACAAAGCGGATTTAATTTGTATTATTTTAGGTTGAGCGGGGAGAGGAGAGACTGAAACAGCTGTGCATTGCTGGGCCTTACACGGCTGCTCACTGCACCATAGACTTGTATAAGGGAAGTGAAACTTGTGTAACCTTAGTGTAGTGGTGCATTGCTGAGAAACACACTTCTGGTTACGTTCCGCTGTTGGAGGCTCTTACCCCCTTGTTGGTACACTATCTTTCAACTTGCTGTCCCTTCTGGGAGGAAAGGTTAATGGGAGCGTAGAAAGTTTAATTTTGGAGTATATAAATCTGCAAATGGTGCTCCTAAAATAGGAATAAGAGTTCTTAAACATTGTTTTGCTCTGTGCGTGTGGGGTCTCTGTGCGTGTGGGGTCTCTGTGCGTGTGGGGTCTCTGTGCGTGTGGGGTCTCTGTGCGTGTGGGGTCTCTGTGCGTGTGGGGTCTCTGTGCGTGTGGGGTCTCTGTGCGTGTGGGGTCTCTGTGCATTTGGGTTATTTTGTGACTGAACATGCATGAAGTGATGTCTGGATTGTGGCAAGTTCTCTGCTGTTTTGAGGTCGCTTGTGGACATTTTCTCAGTGTCCCCTGCTTCTGCTCTTTCCTTCTGCTACCAGGGAGCGGGAGCAGCCTCCTCGCTTTGCTCAGCCCGGCTCCTTTGAGTATGAGTATGCCATGCGCTGGAAGTCCCTGATCGAGATGGAGAAGCAGCAGCAGGAACAAGTGGACCGTAATATCAAGGAGGCACAGGAGAAGATGGAGGTGGAGATGGAGGCATCTCGGCACGAGCACCAGGTTATGCTCATGCGGCAAGGTGAGGGCGTGCAGCTCGGGGCTGCTGAGCAGACCCTTTCTCTGCACATTCTGTTTCAGGACCTTCTTTTTTCATGGTATCTCTGGATATCTGCACTACCTGTGAGGGTGCTACCCTAAAAATGACTTCTTCAGCATGGATCGACCTTTCACACGAAGTAAGGATCGGTTTGCCAATCACTACCGAAGGTTTACGCCAATATAAAGTTAATGTTTCACTGTTGGTGATAAGAAAGGATTTAAATCCTATAATTCTATAGGAAATTGAGAGGGACCAAAAATCGGAGGGACATTTTTAATACGTTAAATGTAGAGGATTTTAAACTTTTTTTATATACTTATCAGACCAGTAATACTCTTTTAATACCTCCGTAGGATTTATATCATCTGCCATTACAATGTATATTGTTTCAGAATTTGGCAGTATTCTTTAGTTTAGATATTGAGGTAGAACAAGATGATATTACAAAGAAACATACTCCCTTTTCATTATTGTGGAGAAAGGATTATCTTGCCCCTTCAAGATGTACACTGCCATCCACAAACACGTTGTACTGTGAAGCCATAGGTGAATGTTGGTGCGGTCCTTGAGTGCGGCTTTACTTTATCTCGTTAGATTTAATGAGGCGTCAGGAGGAGCTGCGCAGGATGGAGGAGATGCACAATCAGGAGATGCAGAAACGCAAGCAGCTGGAGCTCAGGTATGGGCACTCGCCGAGCTTCTCTCTGCGCTCGGGTACGGGCACTCGCCGAGCTTCTCTCTGCGCTCGGGTACGGGCACTCGCCGAGCTTCTCTCTGCGCATGGGTACGGGTACTCGCCGAGCTTCTCTCTGCGCATGGGTATGGGCACTCGCCGAGCTTCTCTCTGCGCATGGGTACGGGCACTCGCCGAGCTTCTCTCTGCGCATGGGTACGGGCACTCGCCGAGCTTCTCTCTGCGCTCGGGTACGGGCACTCGCCGAGCTTCTCTCTGCGCATGGGTATGGGTACTCGCCGAGCTTCTCTCTGCGCATGGGTACGGGCACTCGCCGAGCTTCTCTCTGCGCATGGGTACGGGCACTCGCCGAGCTTCTCTCTGCGCTCGGGTACGGGCACTCGCCGAGCTTCTCTCTGCGCATGGGTACGGGTACTCGCCGAGCTTCTCTCTGCGCATGGGTATGGGCACTCGCCGAGCTTCTCTCTGCGCATGGGTACGGGCACTCGCCGAGCTTCTCTCTGCGCATGGGTACGGGCACTCGCCGAGCTTCTCTCTGCGCTCGGGTACGGGCACTCGCCGAGCTTCTCTCTGCGCATGGGTATGGGTACTCGCCGAGCTTCTCTCTGCGTATGGGTACGGGCACTCGCCGAGCTTCTCTCTGCGCATGGGTACGGGCACTCGCCGAGCTTCTCTCTGCGCTCGGGTACGGGCACTCGCCGAGCTTCTCTCTGCGCATGGGTACGGGCACTCGCCGAGCTTCTCTCTGCGCTCGGGTACGGGCACTCGCCGAGCTTCTCTCTGCGCATGGGTATGGGCACTCGCCGAGCTTCTCTCTGCGCTCGGGTACGGGCACTCGCCGAGCTTCTCTCTGCGCATGGGTATGGGCACTCGCAAGCTTCTCTCTGCGCTCGGGTACGGGCACTCGCCGAGCTTCTCTCTGCGCATGGGTACGGGCACTCGCCGAGCTTCTCTCTGCGCTCGGGTATGGGCACTCGCCGAGCTTCTCTCTGCGCTCGGGTACGGGCACTCGCCGAGCTTCTCTCTGCGCTCGGGTACGGGCACTCGCCGAGCTTCTCTCTGCGCATGGGTACGGGCACTCGCCGAGCTTCTCTCTGCGCATGGGTACGGGCACTCGCCGAGCTTCTCTCTGCGCATGGGTACGGGCACTCGCCGAGCGTCTCTCTGCGCATGGGTACGGGCACTCGCCGAGCTTCTCTCTGCGCTCGGGTACGGGCACTCGCCGAGCTTCTCTCTGCGCTCGGGTATGGGCACTCGCCGAGCTTCTCTCTGCGCATGGGTACGGGTACTCGCCGAGCTTCTCTCTGCGCTCGGGTACGGGCACTCGCCGAGCTTCTCTCTGCGCTCGGGTACGGGCACTCGCCGAGCTTCTCTCTGCGCTCGGGTACGGGCACTCGCCGAGCTTCTCTCTGCGCTCGGGTATGGGCACTCGCCGAGCTTCTCTCTGCGCATGGGTATGCGCCGAGCTTCTCTCTGCACTCGGGTATGGGCACTCGCCGAGCTTCTCTCTGCGCATGGGTACGGGCACTCGCCGAGCTTCTCTCTGCGCTCGGGTACGGGCACTCGCCGAGCTTCTCTCTGCGCTCGGGTATGGGCACTCGCCGAGCTTCTCTCTGCGCTCGGGTACGGGCACTCGCCGAGCTTCTCTCTGCGCTCGGGTATGGGCACTCGCCGAGCTTCTCTCTGCGCTTGGGTACGGGCACTCGCCGAGCTTCTCTCTGCGCTCGGGTACGGGCACTCGCCGAGCTTCTCTCTGCGCTCGGGTACGGGCACTCGCCGAGCTTCTCTCTGCGCTCGGGTATGGGCACTCGCCGAGCTTCTCTCTGCGCATGGGTACGGGTACTCGCCGAGCTTCTCTCTGCGCTCGGGTACGGGCACTCGCCGAGCTTCTCTCTGCGCTCGGGTATGGGCACTCGCCGAGCTTCTCTCTGCGCATGGGTACGGGCACTCGCCGAGCTTCTCTCTGCGCTCGGGTACGGGCACTCGCCGAGCTTCTCTCTGCGCATGGGTACGGGCACTCGCCGAGCTTCTCTCTGCGCTCGGGTACGGGCACTCGCGAGCTTCTCTCTGCGCATGGGTACGGGCACTCGCGAGCTTCTCTCTGCGCATGGGTATGGGCACTCGCCGAGCTTCTCTCTGCGCTCGGGTACGGGCACTCGCCGAGCTTCTCTCTGCGCATGGGTACGGGCACTCGCCGAGCTTCTCTCTGCGCATGGGTATGGGCACTCGCCGAGCTTCTCTCTGCGCATGGGCTGCTCGGGTACGGGCTCCCCGCTGCTCGGGTACGGGCACACTGCTGCTCGGGTACGGGCACACTGCTGCTTGGGTACGGGCACTCGCCGAGCTTCTCTCTGCGCTCGGGTACGGGCACTCGCCGAGCTTCTCTCTGCGCTCGGGTACGGGCACTCGCGAGCTTCTCTCTGCGCATGGGTACGGGCACTCGCCGAGCTTCTCTCTGCGCTCAGGTACGGGCACTCGCGAGCTTCTCTCTGCGCTCGGGTATGGGCACTCGCCGAGCTTCTCTCTGCGCATGGGTATGGGCACTCGCCGAGCTTCTCTCTGCGCATGGGCTGCTCGGGTACGGGCTCCCCGCTGCTCGGGTACGGGCACACTGCTGCTCGGGTACGGGCACACTGCAGGTGTTTAATACCTTGTTTTCAGACATGAGGAGGAGCGCCGCAGACGTGAGGAGGAGGCTCGCAGGCAGCAAGAAGAGATGTTAAGACGTCAGCAAGAGGGATTTAAAGGCAACTACCCTGATTCTGTGAGTCCCGGGGCTGCGTGTGTTGCTTTTCTGATCCGGGCAGTGACTGTGCCAGTCACATTTGTACCACCCAGGGCTGGGGGGGGCTGGGGAGGGGTGTGACACTACTTATCCGCACAATCTAAATCATTTCATGCTCTAAAAATATTTTTCATTTTAAAATCTTTGTATTTAAAATATAAGTGTGTGTTGCTGAGCCGTGTTCTTGTTGCAGAGAGAAGCGGACATGCGGATGGCACAGATGGCCATGCCAGGTAAGACCTTGTTAGCATTGTTAGATACTGTAAATATCTACCGGGGTTTGCCATCTCCCCAGGTCTTAATGTGGCTTTCTCTGCTTATTGTTCGGGTTCCATAGGGATAAGTAACCGTGTCCCGCTGGGCAGCAGTAGTGTTCCTGCTGTGGCCAGCACAGGGCCCAGCGCTTTAATGGCAGAGGGGGCCGCGATTGGAATGGTAAGAGACGTCCGGTTACTCGGGGGATCACAAGGCTGAGGGGTCAGTGTCTTACACTCGTCTCTTTCTTTCAGACCTCTCCCCCCCCTGAGCGCTTCGGACAGACCCCGAATATGGAAGGTCTCGGAGGAACTAACCAGCCTGCGTTCCCACGCGGGGCCCCTGGGGGAGATTTTGGTCCTAACAAACGCCGACGATATTGATTTTATTGGGGGGGGGGGGGGGTTCTCAGCTGGCCAGGGCTAGTGAGATGTGTTTTTGTAACGGTAGTGTTCATGTTGGGGGGGGGTCTGCGGGTGCCGCTGGTCATAGTGAGGTTACTCCCAAATTCTTTTAAGCCCTTTTTTTTATATTGCTGGGGAGGGGGGGAATTTGTCTGATATAAAAAGCTCTGGTACCATTTTCCATGATTCTGTTCATTCCAGCAACGTGTGGGTTAATAGTGCTGCCTCCGCTCCTCCGCGCCTCCGCATGCTGTTTAAGACCTTTTCTGGTGGGAATGGGTAATGATCACCTATCTGTGGAGGTGCATTTAGCTCTAGCCTCGCTCCCCAGGAAAGGGGGGGTTGATTTTTTTTTTAATATATATTTTATTTTTTATTCTGAACCATGAGTTTGTTGTAATTTTTGTCCTGTGAGGGTGGCTGCTGGGACGGCGTTTTTTACATTCTCCAGCCCCACTGTCGGGTGTCTAACAGCTGACACAGGAACCCAAACAGTCAACTTGGACACCACCTCCATGTTAGCGGGGACTGAGCGGCTCCTCTGTAGTGTGAGATGTGATAACCGCCCAGAATAAAGGGGATTTTAGCCTCTCTTTTATTTATTTATTTTTCAAAAGTGTTTTGTATCTGTGGGGGGCTTTACTCGCGCCTGTGGGGGGGGCTTTACTCGCGCCTGTCACGCGGGGGGGCTTTACTCGCGCCTGTCACGCCGAGGGGGGGCTTTACTCGCGCCTGTCACGCAGGGGGGCTTTACTCGCGCCTGTCACGCGTGGGGGGGGGCTTTACTCGTGCTTGTCACGCGTGGGGGGGGGGGGCTTTACTCGCGCCTGTCACGCCGAGGGGGGGGCTTTACTCGCGCCTGTCACGCAGGGGGGCTTTACTCGCGCCTGTCACGCGTGGGGGGGGGGGGGGGCTTTACTCGTGCTTGTCACGCGTGGGGGGGGGGGCTTTACTCGCGGCTGTCACGCCGAGGTGGGGGGGCTTTACTCGCGCCTGTCACGCCGAGGGGGGGGGGCTTTACTCGCGCCTGTCACGCCGAGGGGGGGGGGGGGGCTTTACTCGCGCCTGTCACGCCGAAGGGGGGGGGGGGGGGCTTTACTCGTGCCTGTCACGCCGAGGGGGGGGGGGCTTTACTCGCACCTGTCACGCCGAGGGGGGGGGGGGGGGCTTTACTCACGCCTATGGGACGGGAATCTCCTCTGCTGCGGTGTACTGTCACACGCAGAGGCTTTTGCCCTAATTTCTCATGGGGTTGTAACCTTCTCACTTCTCTGAGAGGCTGCAGTGCCGGGCTTGTGCGTGCAGAGCTGCTCTGAGAGGCTGCAGTGCCGGGCTTGTGCGTGCAGAGCTGCTCTGAGAGGCTGCAGTGCCGGGCTTGTGCGCGCAGAGCTGCTCTCTGAGAAGCTGCAGTGCCGGGCTTGTGCGCGCAGAGCTGCTCTCTGGGAGGCTGCAGTGCCGGGCTTGTGTGCGCAGAGCTGCTCTCTGGGAGGCTGCAGTGCTGGGCTTGTGCGCGCAGAGCTGCTCTCTGAGAGGCTGCAGTGCTGGTCTTGTGCGCGCAGAGCTGCTCTCTGGGAGGCTGCAGTGCCGGGCTTGTGTGCGCAGAGCTGCTCTGGGAGGCTGCAGTGCCGGGCTTGTGCGCGCAGAGCTGCTCTCTGGGAGGCTGCAGTGCCGGGCTTGTGCGCGCAGAGCTGCTCTGAGGCTGCAGTGCTGGGCTTGTGCGCGCAGAGCTGCTCTCTGGGAGGCTGCAGTGCCAGGCTTGTGTGCGCAGAGCTGCTCTCTGGGAGGCTGCAGTGCTGGGCTTGTGCGCGCAGAGCTGCTCTCTGAGAGGCTGCAGTGCTGGGCTTGTGCGCGCAGAGCTGCTCTCTGGGAGGCTGCAGTGCCGGGCTTGTGCGCGCAGAGCTGCTCTGAGAGGCTGCAGTGCCGGGCTTGTGCGCGCAGAGCTGCTCTCTGGGAGGCTGCAGTGCCGGGCTTGTGTGCGCAGAGCTGCTCTCTGAGAGGCTGCAGTGCCGGGCTTGTGTGCGCAGAGCTGCTCTCTGAGAGGCTGCAGTGCCGGGCTTGTGCGCGCAGAGCTGCTCTCTGGGAGGCTGCTGTGCCGGGCTTGTGCGCGCAGAGCTGCTCTCTGGGAGGCTGCAGTGCTGGGCTTGTGTGCGCAGAGCTGCTCTCTGAGAGGCTGCAGTGCCGGGCTTGTGCGCGCAGAGCTGCTCTCTGAGAGGCTGCAGTGCTGGGCTTGTGTGCGCAGAGCTGCTCTGAGAGGCTGCAGTGCCGGGCTTGTGCGCGCAGAGCTGCTCTCTGAGAGGCTGCAGTGCTGGGCTTGTGTGCGCAGAGCTGCTCTCTGGGAGGCTGCAGTGCCGGGCTTGTGCGCGCAGAGCTGCTCTCTGGGAGGCTGCAGTGCTGGGCTTTTGCGCGCAGAGCTGCTCTCTGAGAGGCTTCAGTGCCGGGCTTGTGCGCGCAGAGCTGCTCTCTGGGAGGCTGCAGTGCTGGGCTTATGTGCGCAGAGCTGCTCTCTGAGGCTGCAGTGCCGGGCTTGTGTGCGCAGAGCGGCTCTCTGGGAGGCTGCAGTGCCGGGCTTGTGCGCGCAGAGCTGCTCTGAGGCTGCAGTGCTAGGCTTGTGCGCGCAGAGCTGCTCTCTGAGGCTGCAGTGCCGGGCTTGTGCGCGCAGAGCTGCTCTCTGGGAGGCTGCAGTGCCGGGCTTGTGCGCGCAGAGCTGCTCTCTGGGAGGCTGCAGTGCTGGGCTTGTGCGCGCAGAGCTGCTCTCTGAGAGGCTGCAGTGCTGGGCTTGTGCGCGCAGAGCTGCTCTCTGGGAGGCTGCAGTGCCGGGCTTGTGCGCGCAGAGCTGCTCTCTGGGAGGCTGCAGTGCTGGGCTTGTGCGTGCAGAACTGCTCTGAGAGGCTGCAGTGCCGGGCTTGTGTGCGCAGAGCTGCTCTCTGGGAGGCTGCAGTGCCGGGCTTGTGCGCGCAGAGCTGCTCTCTGGGAGGCTGCAGTGCTGGGCTTGTGCGTGCAGAACTGCTCTGAGAGGCTGCAGTGCCGGGCTTGTGTGCGCAGAGCTGCTCTCTGGGAGGCTGCAGTGCCGGGCTTGTGCGGGCAGAGCTGCTCTCTGGGAGGCTGCAGTGCCGGGCTTGTGTGCGCAGAGCTGCTCTCTGGGAGGCTGCAGTGCTGGGCTTGTGCGCGCAGAGCTGCTCTCTGGGAGGCTGCAGTGCCGGGCTTGTGTGCGCAGAGCTGCTCTCTGGGAGGCTGCAGTGCTGGGCTTGTGCGCGCAGAGCTGCTCTCTGGGAGGCTGCAGTGCCGGGCTTGTGCGCGCAGAGCTGCTCTCTGGGAGGCTGCAGTGCTGGGCTTGTGCGCGCGGATCTGCTCTCTGAGAGGCTGCAGTGCCGGGCTTGTGCGCGCAGAGCTGCTCTGAGAGGCTGCAGTGCCGGGCTTGTGTGCGCAGAGCTGCTCTCTGAGAGGCTGCAGTGCCGGGCTTGTGCGCGCAGAGCTGCTCTCTGAGAGGCTGCAGTGCCGGGCTTGTGCGCGCAGAGCTGCTCTCTGGGAGGCTGCAGTGCTGGGCTTGTGTGCGCAGAGCTGCTCTCTGAGAGGCTGCAGTGCTGGGCTTGTGTGCGCAGAGCTGCTCTGAGAGGCTGCAGTGCCGGGCTTGTGCGCGCAGAGCTGCTCTCTGAGAGGCTGCAGTGCTGGGCTTGTGCGCGCAGAGCTGCTCTCTGAGAGGCTGCAGTGCCGGGCTTGTGCGCGCAGAGCTGCTCTCTGGGAGGCTGCAGTGCTGGGCTTGTGTGCGCAGAGCTGCTCTCTGAGAGGCTGCAGTGCTGGGCTTGTGTGCGCAGAGCTGCTCTGAGAGGCTGCAGTGCCGGGCTTGTGCGCGCAGAGCTGCTCTCTGAGAGGCTGCAGTGCTGGGCTTGTGTGCGCAGAGCTGCTCTCTGGGAGGCTGCAGTGCCGGGCTTGTGCGCGCAGAGCTGCTCTCTGAGAGGCTTCAGTGCCGGGCTTGTGCGCGCAGAGCTGCTCTCTGGGAGGCTGCAGTGCTGGGCTTGTGCGCGCAGAGCTGCTCTCTGAGAGGCTTCAGTGCCGGGCTTGTGCGCGCAGAGCTGCTCTCTGGGAGGCTGCAGTGCTGGGCTTGTGTGCGCAGAGCTGCTCTCTGAGGCTGCAGTGCTGGGCTTGTGTGCGCAGAGCGGCTCTCTGGGAGGCTGCAGTGCCGGGCTTGTGCGCGCAGAGCTGCTCTCTGAGGCTGCAGTGCCGGGCTTGTGCGTGCAGAGCTGCTCTCTGAGAGGCTGCAGTGCCGGGCTTGTGCGCGCAGAGCTGCTCTCTGGGAGGCTGCAGTGCCGGGCTTGTGCGCGCAGAGCTGCTCTCTGGGAGGCTGCAGTGCTGGGCTTGTGCGTGCAGAGCTGCTCTGAGAGGCTGCAGTGCCGGGCTTGTGCGCGCAGAGCTGCTCTCTGAGAGGCTGCAGTGCTGGGCTTGTGTGCGCAGAGCTGCTCTCTGGGAGGCTGCAGTGCCGGGCTTGTGCGCGCAGAGCTGCTCTCTGGGAGGCTGCAGTGCCGGGCTTGTGCGGGCAGAGCTGCTCTCTGGGAGGCTGCAGTGCTGGGCTTGTGCGCGCAGAGCTGCTCTGAGAGGCTGCAGTGCTGGGCTTGTGCGCGCAGAGCTGCTCTGAGAGGCTGCAGTGCTGGGCTTGTGCGCGCAGAGCTGCTCTCTGGGAGGCTGCAGTGCCGGGCTTGTGCGCGCAGAGCTGCTCTGAGGCTGCAGTGCTGGGCTTGTGTGCGCAGAGCTGCTCACTGAGGCTGCAGTGCCGGGCTTGTGCGCGCAGAGCTGCTCTCTGAGGCTGCAGTGCCGGGCTTGTGCGTGCAGAGCTGCTCTCTGAGAGGCTGCAGTGCTGTGCTTGTGCGCGCAGAGCTGCTCTCTGGGAGGCTGCAGTGCTGGGCTTGTGCGTGCAGAGCTGCTCTCTGGGAGGCTGCAGTGCTGGGCTTGTGCGCACAGAGCTGCTCTCTGAGAGGCTGCAGTGCCGGGCTTGTGCGCGCAGAGCTGCTCTCTGGGAGGCTGCAGTGCTGGGCTTGTGCGTGCAGAGCTGCTCTCTGGGAGGCTGCAGTGCTGGGCTTGTGCGCACAGAGCTGCTCTCTGAGAGGCTGCAGTGCCGGGCTTGTGCGCGCAGAGCTGCTCTCTGAGAGGCTGCAGTGCCGGGCTTGTGCGCGCAGAGCTGCTCTCTGGATTAGGGCGGTGGAAATATTTTTGTGATGTCTCGTCTGCAGCATTCAGTGACTGCTCCAGTCCTTGTTGGATGTGACATTGGCTGTTATATCAGGTGACCAGTCCTGCTACATTTGTGGACTTTTCTTAGTAAAAAATAATATCCCCGCCCCCTCTAAACTATCCACCACGTTCCTTAATCGCAGCCATCATTGGTCCCCTCTGTATTATCTGCACCCCACATGATCGGCCCCCTTTAACAGGTGGTTCCCGCTTTTCGATGTTTCACTTTTCAACGAACGGCATATCCAACACTAATAATACATGCTACTGGGCATTTTTACGACGCTTATACTGCGACACTACACTGACAAGTTGAGACAACTGGCCAATCCCAACGGCTCAGTCTGTGTGAATGTTTTCTGGTGTATTTCTTTCCTTAACCATGTCTGACAAAAGCAAAAATGCCAGCAGTGTTTCTGTGCAAGCGCAATTGAATGTGTTTTTTTTCGCCGGTAAATGTAAATATTATAAGGTGTTTAGAGAAAGTAGAATCCGGTCCGGAAATTGGCCGTTCTTTGGATATCCCTCGTCCAATAATTGTGACAATTCTGAAAGACAAGGCCGGAATATTGGAGCAGGTTCAGGGCTGGATTTATTGCTGAGGTTGAAAGACTCCTCACCACGTGGCTGGAAGATCACCACGTGGCTGGAAGATCACCCCCTGCGTCGTGTCCAATAGATTAGCCATAATTCAAGCCAAGGCTTGGGAGTCTTCCTGAGGAAATTAAGCACCAGCATGGAGAAGGGTCCAAGGATGAAACATTCACTTCCACCGAGGGCTGGTTTTATGCGTTTTAAAGACAGGGCAAACTTGCATAACATTAAAGTGACTGGGGCAGCTGCTAGAATGTTCCCTGCTAAGGTAGCAACAAATGATAGGGGATGGGGGCTATTGCACTTGTCTAGTGTTTAATGTAGATAGATTGGGTTCTACTGGAAGAAAATGACCAGCAGAACCTACCAGGCCTGCTGACACATTCCCCCGGGCCCAGGAGTAGAGTTTCGACTGAGACACCGCCCCCACCCGTGGTGGCGGCGGCGGCTTTGTGAGCCCTCCCCTTTCACACCTGTATTTCCTCTCACTCCCCCCCCCCATGCTCAATTATCCCCCTATCAATCAATCCTGTCCCCTCAACTCCCCCATTTCACACACATTTTCACCATCCCCTGACTACATACACACAATCCCCCCCCCATACCCATACAATTCCTCCACCCACACAACCCTCCCCCCCAATAGAAAACTACACCCCCCAAAATACAGACACTGCTCCCCTGCATGCGGCAGCGTGGAAACGAGGCAGAAGTTGGGCCGGACCAACCAGGTTGCAGCAGCTGGGTCGGATGACCGCAGCCTCCAGGCACGGGACACTAGTCTGGGCTCTCCCCCGTCGGTGGCGCGGGACACTAGTCTGGGCTCTCCCCCGTCGGTGGCGCGGGACACTAGTTTGGGCTCTCCCCCGTCGGTGGCGCGGGACACTAGTCTGGGCTCTCCCCCGTCGGTGACGCGGGACACTAGTCTGGGCTCTCCCCCGTCGGTGGCGCGGGACACTAGTCTGGGCTCTCCCCCGTCGGTGGCGCGGGACACTAGTCTGGGCTCTCCCCCGTCGGTGGCGCGGGACACTAGTCTGGGCTCTCCAGTTAAAACCTTTGCTTGTTTACCAAGCAGAAAACGCATGGGGCATTTAAGGATTATGCAAAGACCACACAAGTCCAAGTGCGTGGCATGGGTAACGGAGCCTTTTTGTGGATTGATTCCAACACTGCTCCTGGCCATCCCGTGTTCCTAGATGACTTGCAGCCTAGCATTATGGGGGTTTTCATGCCCCCCAACACCACCTCATTGATCCAGCATATGGACTAGGGGGTTATTGCTTCCTTCAAGCCTGTCAAAGGTAAACATTTGCCCTGGCCATCAAGAAGGAGGTCCAACCATAAAATAATTTTGGAAACTTTTCAACATTCTGGATGCAGTGAAAAACATCAGTGAGGTAAAAAAAAACATCAGTGAGGTATGAAATGAGGTGAAAAACATAGTTACATAGTTACATAGTAGATGAGGTTGAAAAAAGACATAGGTCCATCAAGTTCAACCTATGATAAATTTAGACAACAGATACTGTATCCTATATACTTACTTATTGATCCAGAGGAAGGCAAACACAAACCCCAGTGTCATATCATCCAATGATATCTCATAAGGGGAAAAATAAATTCCTTCCTGACTCCAAGAATTGGCAATCGGATTAATCCCTGGATCAATATCCTTCCCATGTATACTTATTTGGTATATCCCTGTATACCTTTCCCATCTAAAAAGATGTGTTCAAAAAAAGGTTGGACATTTATTGTATCTGCCATCACAGTCTCCATGGGTAATGAATCCCACACTGTAACTGCCCCTACTGTAAAGAACCCTTTCCTTTGTTGCTGGTGAAATCTCCTTTCCTCCAACATTAAGGGATGCCCCCGAGTCTTTTTGTACTGCTCGTGGGATGAATAGTTCTTTTGAAAGGTCCTTGTATTGTCCCCACATATATTTTATATATAGTTATCATATCCCCCCTAAGATGCCTCTTTTCTAATGTAAATAAATCTAATTTAGCTAGTCTCTCCTCATAAGTTAGATTGTCCATCCCCTTTATTAATTTGGTGGCTCTTCTCTGCACTCTCACTAGTTCCATAATGTCTTTTCTTAGGAGTGGTGCCCAAAATTGTACTCCATATTCAAGGTGTGGTCTTACTAATGCTTTGTAAAGGGGCATAATTATGTTTACTTCCCTTCCATCCATTAGAAAAAGGGGGGAAGGGAAACACAAAATGATTGTGCCCCTAAAAGAATTCACTAAACTGCACACCACAAAATGTAAAAAATAACTTTTAATAAATTTACTTAAAAATATATTACCAAAGACTTGTGTAACGTGAATGAAAAATGAATTAAATCAGCAATATCAAGCATCTGTGTCATCTAGTATATATGATTATGCTATCCCAATTAACCAGCTAATGATGGTGGGATATAGAAGGCATAAGATGCTGTGAGTCAGGGTGTTAACCCCTCTGGGTCAGCTGTTAGATCGGTTGGTGAACATATAGAGGTCAGCGAGACCAGGTAAATAGTAATGGATGAATATCCAATCCTCCTAATATAATCATATCATTGAACACCTCAGTGATTTCTTATCAGTTTGGTGAGGTGCATGTACTGTGATTGAAGAAACCAGCACTCACAGCAACAGTGATAGTGAGTTCACAGCATATACTCTGTGAAGACACATTAAACACATAGGTAGGAGAAGTAGCAGCTGAGCTCGCTGACTAGATACTGGACTGAAATAGCCAAGTACTAAGATCTGTACACACTGACCCAGGAAACTACAGACACTACATTAAAACAGCTCCAAGTAGGAGACTGACAACATTGCACGTCCAACGCGCGTTTCCCTCCAGCAAAGGAGCTTCTTCAGGGACTAAATTTAGTATCTATAGTCAGCGAGCTCAGCTGCTACTTCTCCTACCTATGTGTTTAATGTGTCTTCACAGAGTATATGCTGTGAACTCACTATCACTGTTGCTGTGAGTGCTGGTTTCTTCAATCACAGTACATGCACCTCACCAAACTGATGGGAAATCACTGAGGTGTTCAATGATATGATTATATTAGGAGGATTGGATATTCATTCATTACTATTTACCTGGTCTCGCTGACCTCTATATGTTCACCAACCGATCTAACAGCTGACCCAGAGGGGTTAACACCCTGACTCACAGCATCTTATGCCTTCTATATCCCACCATCATTATCTGGTTAATTGGGATAGCATAATCATATATACTAGAAGACACAGATGCTTGATATTGCTGATTTAATTCATTTTTAATTCACGTTACACAAGTCTTTGGTAATATGTTTTAAGTAAATTCATTACAAGTTATTTTTTACATTTAGTGGTGTGCCGTTTAGTGAATTCTTTTAGGGGCACAATCATTTTGTGTTTCTCTTCCCCCCTTTTTCTGATTCACTTGTCAGTTCACAGTTTGCACCCACAATTTGATTACCTGATTTATTCATTTATATAATAACTCAATTAGTATGGTTCTGTGATCATTCCCTATCCCTTTCCTGTTGTCCCCCTTCCATCCATTGCCTGTTTGATTCAAGATAAGATCTTGTTTGCCTTTGAAGCTACTGCATGACTTTGGGCAATATTGCTAAGCCTACTGTCTACAAGCATTCCTAAATCCTTCTCCATCTAGGATTCCCCCAATATATCTCCATTTAATTTGTAAGTCGCCTTTTTATTCTTGCATCCCAAATGCATAACCTTACATTTATCTGTATTAAACCTCATCTGCCATTTACCTGCCCACATTCCCAGTCCATTCAAGTCCGTCTGAAGAGAAATTACATCCTGCTCTGATTCTATTACCTAACACAATTTAGTATCAGCAAAGATGGAGACTTTGCTCTCGATGCCAACCTCAAGGTCATTAATAAACAAGTTAAAAAGCATTGGTCCCAGTACCGATCCCTGAGGTACTCCACTCACGACTTTAGCCCAACCTGAAAAAGTTCCATTTACTGTATGCCAACCCTCTGTTGTCTGTCCTTCAACCAGTTTTCAATCCAGGTGCATATATTATTACTGAGTCCAATTATCTTTATTTTGTACACCAACCTCTTGTGTGAAACCGTATCAAAAGCCTTTGCAAAATCTAAGTAGACCACATCAACTGCTTTACCCTGGTCTAAATTCCTACTTAACTCCTCAAAGAAACAAATAAGGTTAGTTTGGCATGATCTATCCTTCATAAATCCATGCTGACTATTACTAATGATTTTGTTTGCCATTAGGTATTCCTGAATATTATCCCGTATTAAACCTTCAAGTAGTTTCCCCACTATTGAAGTCAGGCTTACAGGTCTGTAATTTCCCGGTTGTGATCTAGCTCCCTTTTTAAATATAGGCACCATATCTGTTTTACGCCAATCTTGTGATACTGAGCCTGGTCTGAGGTATGGAATGAGGTGAAAAACATGCGTGAGGTATGGAATGAGGGGAAGTATTGGTGACAAATGGAATGAGGTGAGGTATGGAATGAGGTGATACAATCACATTTAAATGGTGTTTGGTGCAAATGGTGCCCTGATTGTGTCTCTGATTTCCAAGGCTTTATAGAGACAGTTACAGAGGTTACAAAAGTGTTCTGCAAATGGGTAAAGATCTCAACTTAGAGGTGGAAACAGGATATTGATGAGTTGCTGGCATCACATTCTAAAGAGTTAAGCAATGAGAACCGTATACAATTAGAACAGCAAAAAATTGCAGAAGAAGAGGCGCAATAATCTGTCAAAATGATTCCTCCTCGTAAATCCTTAACAACAAAACTGTTGAGTGAGGCATTTAAGCACATTGATAGTGCCTTGGCCATATTTGATGAAATTCACCCCAAAATTTGGTTGGACATCCCACACACCAATCAGCTGCTACAGAGAGATCTATAGGCAGAAAATGAAAGCATCTGTCCAAACTGGTAAAGAGCTTCTTCAAGAGAACCAAATCACCCGCTACACCAGGACTCCTGCGCGTAGTCCACCCACATCACTTCCAAGAAGTCCTTCCAAATCCCCCTCAATATACCCCCAATCACCTTCCTTTCTCCAATAATTGATATTGCTTATACTGTTCAGTACTGCATATAATTTTATTATGCAGTATTCAATAAATATAATCTTTATACATCATAATTACTGTATGTACTACATATATTATTGCCTGAGTATAATATTCTGCTGCCCTCCTCTTCATTCTTTGCTACAATCTGCTGGGTCATTTTGTTTTTAACAGGGGAACGTAACCATAATGTATAACATTAATCCTATGGGAAAATGCGTTTCGCTTCTGACGCTATTTTAAATAACGCGTTGTGTTATAATGGAGGACTGCCTTTATTTGCACCTCATATGGCTTGCCCCCAGTATAATCTGCACCATATATGGCCTGCCCCCTGTATAATCTCTACCCGTGAGTGTAATTATTAAGTTTATTCTGCAGTTGTCGTGTGTTTGCCTATCAAGGGAATAAATCTCAGTTTATTTTGCTCAACCAGTTCTGCTCAATCAGGACCCACGAAATATAAATGTGTTATTAAGCGCGTCTCCCGTCACAGGCGTTTAAAACTGGTTTGGTCCCGTCTATAATCTGCAGCCCACATGGCCGACCCTCTGTATAATCTGCAGCCCACATGATTGGTCCCCTGTATAATCTGCAGCCCACATGATTGGTCCCCTGTATAATCTGCAGCCCACATGGCCGGCCCTTTGTATAATCTGCAGCCTATATGATTGGTCCCCTGTATAATCTGCAGCCCACATGATTGGTCCCCTGTATAATCTGTAGCCCACATGATTGGTCCCCTGTATAATCTGCAGCGCATATGATTGGTCCCCTGTATAATCTGCAGCCCACATGATTGGTCCCCTGTATAATCTGCAGCGCACATGATTGGTCCCCTGTATTTTTGAGACTCGAAAACTGGATTTCCCAAAACAAACTGTTTTTAAACACTGACAAGACTGTAACAATGGTATTTGGGACCAAGACTAAATTTGTAAAGCTTCCAGTGACTGAGCTCCTGATTACAACCAAAGCTAACACCACCCTAACACCTGTCACTAGTTTTAAATACCTGGGCTTATGATTTGACTCCCACTTAACATTCGGGATGCACATTGATACCCTGACAACCAAGACCTATGCCAAACTAATCAAATGATGCCCATTACCATGGAGACGTGATGTCACGTGACCCCGCAGCGTCATTTGACACTCCATTGAAGGTAAGGGGGTCACTATTGTGAGAGGAGCAGGCAGGGGGGGGCGCAGCGCAGGAAGTTTGCGCACCCCTGCTTTAAAACACATTTTTATGCTTGCAGTTACATTACACACCGAAAATAAAGGTTACACGTACACACACAGAATATATTTGGCCAGATGAGCCACAATAGGGAACCCTGTATATTCATGAATAAACATGTGTCCCAACAGGGGCCACACACGATTCCCATATACTCGTACTCCTTCAGTAAAATATGTCAATGGTAGGAGGTCATGGACTCAGAGTATAAGACTCATAAGAGAAGTCACTATGGTAATATAACCCCCAGGTACTCTGAAATATATTTAAAAATATATATATATGTTATTAACATATATATATATAAACAGACACTGTGAACTAATATATACAAGTGAAAGATAAAATCCTCAGTGGTGGACGTGGAATCAACGTAAAGATGAGATTGTTGAGATGCTGTAAGCAATAACTTCACAACATAATAGGTGTTAATATGTGTGTATGCTCAGATTTATCAAGACAGAACGGTGAAGTCTGATACTAATAAACAGAAGAGTCTTTGAGGCCAGGTGTATCCCACTTGTACAGGTATCTGCTTGTATATATGCTGGGTAGCACACAGAAACAGCAATATAACAATAACCTGTGTGTAGATGTGTAGAGTGCTGCCCTCTAGAGGATAGGGCTAAAATCTCAGTATAAGCAATACGCAACATATATACAACCATGTATATTCATCCTGACTAAAGAGCAATGGCTAGGCTTCGCCATTATTGTAAGAGCCTCATTGCCCATATCGTCACAATCAGCCCCCTGTACTATCTGCCCCCACATGACCAGCCACCTGTACTATCTGCCCCCACATGACCGGCCCCCTGTACTATCTGCCCCCACATGACCGGCCCCCTATACTATCTGCCCCCACATGACCGGCCCCCTGTACTATCAGCTCCCACATGACCGGCCCCCTGTATTATCTGCACCCCACATGACCGCCCCCCTGTACTATCTGCACCCCACATGACTGGCCCCCTGTATTATCTGCCCCCCACATGACCAGCCCCCTGTACTATCTGCACCCCACATGGCCGGCCCTCTGTACTATCTGCCCCCACATGACTAGCCCCCTGTATTATCTGCACCCCACATGGCCGGCCCCCTGTATTAACTGCACCCCACATGACCGCCCCCCTGTACTATCTGCACCCCACATGACCGGCCCCCTGTATTATCTGCACCCCACATGGCCGGCCCCCTGTATTATCTGCACCCCACATGACCGGCCCCCTGTACTATCTGCACCCCACATGACCACCCCCCTGTATTATCTGCCCCCACATGGCCGGCCCCCTGTATTATCTGCACCCCACATGGCCGGTCCCCTGTATTATCTGCACCCCACAAGACCGCCCCCTGTACTATCTGCACCCCACATGACCGGCCCCCTGTATTATCTGCACCCCACATGACCGGCCCCCTGTATTATCTGCACCCCACATGGCCGGTCCCCTGTATTATCTGCACCCCACATGACTGGCCCCCTGTACTATCTGCCCCCACATGGCCGGCCCCCTGTATTATCTGCACGCCACATGACCGGCCCCCTGTACTATCTGCACCCCACATGACCGACCCCCTGTATTATCTGCACCCCACATGACCGGCCCCCTGTATTATCTGCACCCCACATGACTGGCCCCCTGTATTATCTGCACCCCACATGATTGGCCCCCTGTATTATCTGCACCCCACATGACTGGCCCCCTGTATTATCTGCACCCCACATGACCAGCCCCCTGTACTATCTGCCCCCACATGACCGGCCCCCTGTACTATCTGCACCCCACATGACCGCCCCCTGTACTATCTGCCACCACATGACCGGCCCCCTGTACTATCTGCCCACACATGACCGTCCCCCTGTATTATCTGCCCCCCACATGACCTGCCCCCTGTATTATCTGCACCCCACATGATCGGCCCCCTGTGTTATCTGCACCCCACATGACCGCCCCCTGTACTATCTGCCCCCACATGACCAGCCCCCTGTATTATCTGCACCCCACATGACCGGCCCCGTGTTATCTGTACCCCACATGATCGGCCCCCCTGTACTATCTGCACCCCACATGACCAGCCCCCTGTATTATCTGCACCCCACATGGCCGGCCCCCTGTATTATCTGCACCCCACATGCACGCCCCCCTGTACTATCTGCACCCCACATGACCGGCCCCCTGTATTATCTGCACCCCACATGGCCAGCCCCCTGTATTATCTGCACCCCACATGACCGGCCCCCTGTACTATCTGCCCCCACATGACCGCCCCCCTGTACTATCTGCACCCCACATGACCGGCCCCCTGTACTATCTGCCCCCACATGACCGCCCCCCTGTACTATCTGCACCCCACATGATCGGCCCCCTGTATTACCTGCACCCCGCATGATCGGCCCCCTGTACTATCTGCCCCCACATGACCGCCCCCCTGTACTATCTGCACCCCACATGACCGGCCCCCTGTACTATCTGCCCCCACATGACCGCCCCCCTGTACTATCTGCACCCCACATGATCGGCCCCCTGTATTACCTGCACCCCGCATGATCGGCCCCCTGTACTATCTGCACCCCACATGATCGGCCCCCTGTATTACCTGCACCCCGCATGATCGGCCCCCTGTACTATCTGCACCCCACGTGATCGGCCCCCTGTATTACCTGCACCCCACATGATCGGCCCCCTGTATTACCTGCACCCCACATGATCGGCCCCCTGTATTACCTGTGTCACGGGAGACCTGGCTTATTGTACACCTTTACCAGGATCATTCATGGAGCAAAACAAGATAATGAAATAAATTGTAGTTTATTCACAGAAATAGGCATAAACACAGTGAAACACGAAATACAGCCGAAAAGTACACTTACTGGGGGTCGAAAACTATACTGTTCTAGGTGCAGGGAACTCTAAATAAGAGTTTTTACCATGACTCTAAATAATAGTTTTTACCATGACTTAGCCCGAAATCCTCTTGTTCCAAATCACCGTTCCCTTCTTTTCTGAGAACTTGGGCTCTTTTTGACCGGAGGATAGTACTAAACTCCTGGAACTGAAATCGGCGCGTAGTTCCAGCCGCGACCGCTACGTTCGATTATTAGAACTTGGCACTAAAAACGGGACCTAGTTTCTGGCGGGCGAGCTTGAAATCGAAGCCGGTTACTCTGCTATTCGCGCAAGAGCATCTTTGAAAAGCCCGCCCGCACTTTTACCGCTGGAAATCTCAAAATACTACAGCCAATCAGCGTGGACGACTGCCATTGTTCCCAGGATGTGGGTACTTGAGCCCTTCCCTGCCACCCAAATGACTTTCACACCTCGGATCTCTGGCTACTTTAAACTCCGATGTCCACTAGACTTACTGGCACCAACTTGGTAGCCCTGACAGTCTGTGTGGGCATCGGGTCTGAAAGTCCCAGCTCATATACGGTGCACAACAGTACATACAGCACTATTATAGGATTAATAACATATATTTTAATTCTTTGTTAGTCTCTGGGTATGGGGAATAGAATAGAAAGATGCACTTTTATTCCTGTCAGACCATATTCCCCACACACTATCTACTGGACTCTGACTGGACTCTGACAAGTCCCCTCTCAACCTTACAGTTAGATCCGGAAATAATTGGACACTGAAACAATTTTCATAATTTTGCCTCTGTATGCCACCACAATGGATTTGAAATGACACAACCGAGATGCAATAGATTTGCAGACTTTCAGCTTTAATTCAAGGGGTTGAACAAAAATACCGTATGAAACGTTTAGGAATTGCAACCATTTTCATACACAGTCCCCTTATTTCAGGGGCTCAAATGTAATTGGACAAATTAACACAATCATAAATAAAATGTTCATTTGTAATACTTTGTCGAGAATCCTTTGCAGGTAATGACTGCTTGAAGTCTGGATTGCATGGACATCACCAAACGCTGGGTTTCCTCCTTTGTGATGCTTTGCCAGGCCTTTACTGCAGCTGTCTTCAGTTGTTGTTTGTTCGTGGGTCTTTCTGCCTTAAGTTTTGTCTTCAGCAAGTGAAATGCATGCTCGATCGGGTTGAGATCAGGTGATTGACTCGGCCATTGCAGAATATTCCACTTCTTTGCCTTAAAAAACTCCTGGGTTGCTTTCGCAGTTTGTTTTGGGTCATTGGACGGCGCTTCACTTTACAGAGGGACAATCAACTTCGCTGAATTTGGCTCAATCTGAGCAGACAATATATCCCTATACACTTCAGAATTCATCCGTCTGCTTCTGTCTTCTGTCACATCATCAATAAACACTAGTGACCCAGTGAGATTGTAAGCCATGCATGCCCATGCCATCACGCTGCCTCCACCGTGTTTTACAGATGATGTTTTTATGCTTCGGATCATGAGCCGTTCCAAGCCTTCTCCATACTTTTTTCTTCCCATCATTCTGGTACAGGTTGATCTTAGTTTCATCTGTCCAAAGAATGCTGTTCCCGAAGTGGGCTGGCTTTTTTAGATATTGTTTGGCAAAGTCTAATCTGGCCTTTCTATTCTTGAGGCTTATGAATGGTTTGCACCTTGTGGTGAACCCTCTGTATTTGCTCTCGTGAAGTCTTCTCTTTATGGTAGACTTGGATAATGATATGCCTACCTCCTGGAGAGTGTTCTTCACTTGGCTGGATGTTGTGAAGGGGTTTTTCTTTACCATGTAAAGGATCCTACGATCATCCACCACTGTTGTCTTCCGTGGACGTCCAGGCCTTTTTGTGTTGCAGAGCTCACCAGTGCGTTCCTTTTTTCTCAGAATGTCCCAAACTGTTGATTTGGCCGCTCCTAATGTTCCTGCTATCTCTCTGATGGGTTTTCTTTTTTTTTGCAGCCTACGGATGCCGTTTCACTTGCATGGAGAGCTCCTTTGACCGCATGTTTTGGGTTCACAGCAACAGCTTCCAAATGCTAATGCCACACCTGGAATCAACTCCAGACCTTTTACCTGCTTAATTGATGATATGATGAAATTACGAAGGAATAGCCCACACCTGTCCATGAAACAGCTTTTGAATCAATTGTCCGATTACTTTTGGTCCCTTGAAAAAGAGGGGGCTACATATTAAAGAGATGTAATTCCTAAACCCTTCCTCCAATTTGGATGTGAATACCCTCAAATTAAAGCTGATAGACTGCACTTTAAGCCCATATTCATTATTTAACTTGAACTTGAATTTATTTTGGTACACAGCCGAAATAACAAAACTTATATCAGTGTCCAATTTTTTCCGGACCTAACTGTGTGTGTGTGTATATATATATATATATATATAAAGCAGAAAATAGCCGTGTTAGTCCTGTTGCGATAGTGCAGAATAAATGAGTTATTCAGTATTAGGTGATACCTTTTTTATTGGACTAACAATTTATATCATAGGAAAGCTTGTCCTATGACATAAATTGTTAGTCCAATAAAAAAAGGTATCACCTAATACTGAAGAACTCATTTATTCTGCACTATATATATATATATATATATATATATATATATATATATATAAACCATAATACTGAGTTAAGTTATGGTGAGTAAAAAAAGTGACAAAAACCCTCCACAGGAAAGCAAATATGCAACTATAGCTGTATATTTGCATATATATATATATATATATATATATATATATATATATATATATATATATTATATATATATATATCTCAAATGGTTTGCTGTGGAGGGTTTTTGTCACTTTTTTTACTCACCATAACGTAACTAAGTATATATATATATATATATATACACACATACACAGCTCAACCCTGTTATAGCGCGATCTGCTTATAACGCGGTATTAACGTGGCTCCCGTTTTTAACATTATTTATTTATTTTTGGCAAACACCCACCCACACACACCTCCTGTTCTGATGCTCTGATGACCCCTTAGATCTTAAATATTTCTCTTTATTACCTGCCAAAAAAAAATGCACCATGGTGTCAACCCATAGAAAGGTGTAACTATGTGTCCTCATGACTTTGCTGCGTCCTAATGGCTGCTGAAATTAGGCCATATTATTTCCCCAGACATTAAATCAAATCCTGGGGATTAAAAGATAAATATTGTGGAAAACGCGAGATCTCCTGAGTTTGATTTAAATCCACAGAAAAACCCCAGTTGAGATTCAGTTAAATAATGTAATGCAATACATACTGAAAAAGCAGAATTAGGGCAAAAATGACTATTACATGTGTACCATCTGATAAACCTCTCAGTTAAGGCTCAATCATGCAGAGTACCAGCGCTGCGTCACTCCCCTTACCGATCAGCTGACACTGGCCTGCCCTTAGGTACTGGGTCTTTCCCGTAGTATCCGGGACTTGGGATTGGTGGGACTGCGGCTTCAGTTTGTTGAATGCTGCTCGTGCGGATCCGACGCACAATCAGTGCCTGATAACGGGTGTTCATTCTCACTTTGCATTCCTCTCCTGCTCATTGTTATGTTACCTTTTTTCCCTGACAGGGCAAATATTATGCAAGCACAAATCTGTAACCCTTTCCCTTCTCTACAATGTGTTGCTGGCCCCTCTGGAAGGGGAGGGGTTAATGTCGCAGGGTGCCATTTACAGCTAATGCCGGCACCCCCACGCTACTTCCGGCACCCCCACGCTACTTCCGGCACCCCCACGCTACTTCCGGCACCCCACCTTAATGCCAGCACCTCCACCATGCTGTTTTATCTAACTGCACAAATCCACTGACACACATTAACACACTGACACACAGACATTAACACACTGACACACAGACATTAACACACTGACACACAGACATTAACACACTGACACACAGACATTAACACACTGACACACAGACATTAACACACTGACACACAGACATTAACACACTGACACACAGACATTAACACACTGACACACAGACATTAACACACTGACACACAGACATTAACACACTGACACACAGACATTAACACACTGACACACAGACACACAGACATTAACACACTGACACACAGACATTAACACACTGACACACAGACATTAACACACTGACACACAGACATTAACACACTGACACACAGACATTAACACACTGACACACAGACATTAACACACTGACACACAGACATTAACACACTGACACACAGACATTAACACACTGACACACAGACATTAACACACTGACACACAGACATTAACACACTGACACACAGACATTAACACACTGACACACAGACATTAACACACTGACACACAGACATTAACACACTGACACACAGACATTAACACACTGACACACAGACATTAACACACTGACACACAGACATTAACACACTGACACACAGACATTAACACACTGACACACAGACATTAACACACTGACACACAGACATTAACACACTGACACACAGACATTAACACACTGACACACAGACATTAACACACTGACACACAGACATTAACACACTGACACACAGACATTAACACACTGACACACAGACATTAACACACTGACACACAGACATTAACACACTGACACACAGACATTAACACACTGACACACAGACATTAACACACTGACACACAGACATTAACACACTGATACACAGACATTAACACACTGACACACAGACATTAACACACTGATACACAAATACACAGAGACACAGATCACATGCCGCTTTGGTATGTATAGATAAAACCCTTCGTTGTCAGTACACACAAGGAGTCAAACACGATTTTTAACAGTTTTAAAAAAAAGCTTTTTTTTGTTATTAAAGAGCAGGACATGCTAGGTAGTATGTTAACCCCTATCTTGTACAGGGATTGTTGCTTTTGCAACAGTGTTTTCCCTGGGCCATTCTGTATCCTGACCCATATGTAAGAAAATCCCCCAATTACATGGATGTGTATGTGTGGTGCACCTGCTGGCTTACAGGACTCCTGAGTCTCCCGCTGGGTTGGTATTTGGGGAATATCACCATGACAGGCATCTGAGGTAGTGTGCTCTGAGTCCTACTCACATCTGGTACAGTGCCTGCACCCCATCAGGATCTCTGCGGCAGCAGGGGGAAGTATCTGATGGGGAACTCATTCTTGGTGCATCCTCCTGGGGAATAACTCCACACTCACACATGAGGGATCTTTTGAACCAGGGCATCTTTTTTTTTTGTTTCAAATTTTTTTATTAGGCAGATATATCATTACAGGGTATTGGTAGTACAAGCAGTATATAAACCTAATACACATTTTTCCATTTTTTTTTAACTGGGAAGAGGAGAGAAGAGACTCAACGTCCCCCTGACCTTATCTGGTCTGCCGGGGCTACGTGAGTATAGAAACAGAAAAGGAGCTGGGAGGGGGGTGTAGTGGGGGGAGGTCTTGTTCCCCCTCTCCTTGACAACTCTGGTTTGGGTTTTGGTATCCTATGTTCCTCTAACCTGTTAAGGGGCATTTCGACGAAGAAGCGCCATATGGGTTTGCCAGGGGTCCCAAGTATTATTGTATGAGGTAGTAGACCTTTTCAGGAAGGCGGATAGTATCTCCATGTCCATCACTTCTTGCACACTTTTTATTATTGTTTGTTTTGAGGGGGGAGACACTTTCTTCCAGGCAGCAGCCATCGCATATCTAGCCGCCGTAAGAATGAAGGAGACTAATTTTCCTGTTGGGCGGTCCAGGTAATCAAAGGGCCTGGCCAACAGGTAGGTCAGCGGGTCAATGGGTATTGTGAGGTCTGTGACCTCTTCTATTAATTTTTGTGTCATTTCCCAGTATTTCTGAATTTCCGGACATGTCCACCAGATGTGGGTCATGTCCCCCGTTTGACCGCAGCCTCTCCAACATAGGTCAGATGCCAGGGGTAAATTTGATTTATTCTAACTGGGGTAAGATACCAGCGGAACAGAATTTTATATATATTTTCTTTGATTGTGGTACATATAGAAGTTCCTGAGGCATTTTCCCAAATACTTTCCCAGTCCTCTCGGTCTATAACTATATCCAATTCTGCTGCCCAGTGCAGCATATAGTCGTGTGTGGGGGCTTCCGTGGCCCTCTCTAACTCTGCGTAGATTTGTGTTATTAGACCTCGCTGATGGCCTGTTTCCCTACAAAGCCGTTCGAACCCTGTGAGAGGGGGAAATTCCAACGTTGGGGATAATGTTTGAGTGAAGTGCCGAATTTGTAGGTACTTAAAAACGTTTAGTCCCCCTTCCGGTGGTGACGTCACACCACATGCCAGCCTGATTCGGAGCTCCCTATTCCCCTCCATGAAAAGGTGCTAGAACGAGCATAAAAACCACCACAAAACTAACCAAAACGAGAGGGCACTAAGAGCTAAGCTCAAGGATGGCTAAGCACCAAAAAAAGGGACCCATGCAGAGTGTCTCAGCTTATTTCACGCCGTCGAAGCGCCCGGGAGACCAGGAGGAGCTGAGCCAAGATGGCGCCGACCCCAGCGTGGCAAGCACTCCCGCCCGCGAGCAGCAGATCCCGGAGAACATCACAGCTAGCCACCTGATCACTAAAGATTTTTTGGAGGACTATATGACCCAAATGTTCTCCAAACTCAGAAAAGATGTCAGCCAAGACTTTAATAGTGCTATAAATAAAATGAAAAAGGATATCACCGAAATCTCCCAAAGAACAGATTCCCTGGAGAGCAGGGTGGAGGAAATAGAAGCGGTTCAGTCCTCGGCCGAGGATGAGATTAACCGATTTAACCAGGAGATAAACCGCCTAAAGGATGGATTAGAGGACCAAGAGAACCGGGACCGACGTCAGAACTTAAGGTTCCGGAACATCCCTGAGTCGGTTCCCGCAGAAGCCCTCACATCTTACCTTCAGGATCTCTTCCAGCACCTGGTACCAGACCTAAAAAAGGAAGATATGGAGCTAGACCGAGCCCACAGAGCCCTCGGTCCAAGACGAGAAGACCCAAAGAGACGCAGAGACGTCATCGCTCGCTTCCACTCATACACCACCAAGGAGAAAATAATAACCAAAAGCAGAGGAATGAACCAAATTCCGTTCCAAGGCGAGCAGCTTCAAATATACAACGACTTATCCAGAATAACTATCTTCCGTCGTCAAGAACTTAAGCCGCTGACCCAGCACCTGCAAAACCACAATGTGCGCTATAGATGGGGCTTCCCCTTTAAACTAAGCGTTCTCGCTAAGGGTAAGCTCCATTCTATCACCCACATCGATGACGCACCGGGTTTCCTGCGACTCCTGGACTTATCACCCATCCAGAGACGAGGCCGAGACGAGGATGACGAGGAAGCCAATCTACCCCCACATCAACGCGGTTCCAGGTCCTCAGAACGCCTAGCCCAGCAGAAGACGTCCAAGACCCCATCAGGATCCTAAAGAGGAAAAGACAACAGCACAAGACAAGCCGTGCTGACACCCAGCCCAGCTGAGATGACATCGCCAGAAAGCTCGGGACAGTATCACTGCCCCCTTTACCTGTTCCCCTGAGGCTTCTACCAACATAACTCCACGATACCTGCAGAAAGAATCACGTCCCCCCCCCCACCCCCACAATCTCCCCCACCTCCCCCCCCCCCACACCCCCCCCAAACAGCTCCAGGCTACACGCACGCACTTTAGCCCCTCTCCCCCACCCCCCAGCCCCACCCCTGTCCCACCTCCCCTCGTATCCCCCCCCTCTCTCCCCCCCCCTCTCCCCCCCCAGCAGAACACTACCCCGATTCAAAACCTCACCCTTGAGCTTCCCATAAGCTTACCCTAGCCCCCGCCCCCCGGCCCTCCCTCCTTCCCCCTCTGCAACGAGTCCAAAAGCAGGCATCCCCCCCCCCCCCATGTCCCCTACTTACCTTAACAGGAGACTCGGGGAGCAGGACACGCAGAGGGGAAGGACGGAGCCCTCCTAGGGACACAGCGGAAGAAGGGTAAAGTACAGCAAAAGAAATAAATAAATTACTATCACTAACAAATAAAAATAAGGAGACGCAGCTCCACAGTGCTAGCCCTGGGGAATCCCAGACCCCAAAGAGCACTCCCCAGACCCCCCCTCCCCTCCAACCCACACCCCGCAATGCCCCCCCCACTGTTCTCCCAATCCCGCTCCAGCCGACTACTCAGTGCACCCCCCCTGCCTAAAACCTCCCCCCCCCACCACCCCCCTCATCCCCCCCACCACCCCCCTCAACGCCACAGACCCAGCTACATGCACAACACATAGAGAACAACTGAACGCCCCATTTCCCTCACCCACACTCCCTCCCCCCCCTCCACCGCCCAAGACAACCTCCATCCCCTACCAGAATCGAGTACCCCAAAGATTTCTGCCCCCCTTACCCTCACCTCCCCCACCCCCTTCCCTTCTTCTCTCCCCCCGCACTCGCCCTAACCCCCCCCCCCTATCTCCCCCTCTGAGACCACACAGGCGCTGAAGAAACTCCGGTCCCCCCCCTACCTACCTGGAGGGCGAAAACTGAAGTCCAGCCGGTGAAAGAACACAGGAGAATGAACAGCACCCAGCACCAGCCTAGGAGTCTGCCGGGTACAGTAAAACTGAAAGGAACAATATATACCAGACTTGTCCACGTGAGGGCGCTCTCCCATTAGATTTCAGATTGAGACTTTCAGTTAAAAGAACCTCACAGATATAATGTCGCCTAAACTCTCACATAATAAATACTCCCCCCTCTTTTTTCTACTATCACCCCCCTCCCCCCTCCCCCCCCTTTCCCCCTCCTTCTTCCCACCCCCCCCCTCCTATACCCCCCCTCCCCCCACCCCCCCCCACGCATACGAACTCAACAGGCGCCAAACCCCTTTCCCCCCCCCTCCTCTGCACCTCCCCACCCCCCACTTTCCCCCCCCATATATGAAACAAGAAGTCAGCGACGAGACGACAAAATGAAGAACTAGAGGGGAGCCAGTATATCAAGAGGTCCCCCTCTCTCTCTCAATATTATTAGGATGGTATACAAATGTACGATACTGTTGAAAATGTTATGTGAATATGCAACCCCTGCGGATTCCCCTCCCCCTCCCAACCCCCCCCCCCATCCTCTGCCCTAGTACCCCTCCTGCTCCCCCCCCCCTCCCCCCTCCCTATAATAAGCTATTTAGCGAACTAAGTGATTACATAAGCTTAACCCAGGTAAACACATACAGAGCCTCAGAGTAAGCAGGTCAAAGAGTCATCTCAGGTACTTAGTATACCAGGACCAATCTAGATAAGGGTACGCCCGTGATTACCACTAGAAACAAAGAAACTACCCATGCCCACCCCCCCAACTAGTGGTCCCCCCCATTTACAGAATGGAGGGTCTAGGGACTATCACAGTGCTCCGAGACAGGCCCATGTCTCCGGAAGTCCCCCCAGGGGCACCCCGCCCCACCTCCTTTTTCACGAAAGTGTCAAAGGTTACTTTTTATAGGCCTACTCAAGGCCCACCCAGTTTTCCCCCCCCTTATATGTGTCCCTCCCCTACTACCCCTATCCCCAGCGCAAACCCTCCCTCCGCGACCCCCTCTACCGAGGGTTCAGGTCTACCCGTCGCCCCCCGGTTCCACAACTCCTGACATGGGAAAAATAGGAGTCACAGGGCCCAGTGCCCTGAAAACACCATAAGAAAAACAATGGCCTCCATTAAACTAATTTCAATCAACGCCAAAGGCCTTAACTCTGTAAAAAAAAGGAAACTAGTCCTCACAGATCTCAAAAGATCCCGAGGCGATATAGTCCTAATACAGGAAACCCATTTTAACACCCAGACGCCCCCCAACACATTTAAAAATGTATTCCCCCAGGCATACTACGCCTCCTCTCCTAGCAAAAAAAGAGGAGTAGCTATCCTCTTCAGGGCTGGGGTCCCATTTGTTCTGACAAAATCTCACCAAGACCCCGAGGGACGCTCGCTCATACTCCAGGGCACCTTGGCAGGGTCCCCGATCACAATTGTCAATGTATACGCCCCTAATTCCAATCAAATTCAATTCCTGAACAGCCTACTAGAAACCCTAGACCAACAATCTCTATCCTCTCTGATCATTGGAGGAGACTTTAATATGGTAGCCTCATACAAAAATGATAAATCCGGCCCTGGCCAAACAAGCCCAGACCACACACTCTCCCAGAGCAGCACCCAGACCCAGAAAAA
Source organism: Ascaphus truei (assembly GCF_040206685.1). Taxonomy (NCBI): domain Eukaryota; kingdom Metazoa; phylum Chordata; class Amphibia; order Anura; family Ascaphidae; genus Ascaphus; species Ascaphus truei. Next base: position 248,325 of record NW_027453855.1, read on the forward strand.
GGCTAAGCAATTCCGGGATATTATGGAAAGTTACTCTCTGATCGATATATGGAGGGCTCAGCACCAGGGCCAGAGGGACTACACTTTCTTCTCCACCCCTCATCAGTCCTACTCGAGGATCGATTATTTTCTGGGCACCAGCAACGTCTTCCAGGCCTCCTCCCAGTCCAACATCGGGCCGATCACATGGTCCGACCACGCACCCATTGATCTTTTATTATCCCTTCCATTTGTCAAACATGCCCAATATAAATGGAAGCTCAATGACTCCCTTCTTAATTGCCCCGACACCGAGACCTCAATTCGCCAAAAGTTGGTATCTTTCTTTAAGTATAACAAAGGCACTGCTTCAACCCCAGCTATGTTATGGGAGGCGCATAAAGCCACTATCAGGGGAGACTTAATTTCTATGGCCTCATACAAAAAAAAAAAAAAACTCAAACTCCAAAAAGAGCTTACAGAAAAAATCTCCCAGTTAGAAGCCCAACATAAAATCTCAACCTCCAAGACGACACTAAAGCAACTAACTCTAGCCAGAGCTGCCCTCAAACATACACAGCTAGAGGAAGTTGAAAAAGCCCTCAGATGGTCTAAACAAAAATACTTTGACAAAGGCAACAAAGCCGACAAGCTCCTGGCCTCGAAGTTAAGGGGTGCCAGAGCAAAAGCCCAGATCGCAAAAATTCAGACAGATAAAGGACAGGTCACTTATCTAGAGAAGGAGATAACACGAGAGTTCGCGAAATTTTATTCAGACCTGTATAACCTCCATCCCCCAGACCAGGACCCAGTTAATATCACTAAAATAACCCAATACCTAGAGCAGTGTAGCCTTCCCACACTCACCCCAGAAGAGACTGAGAGCTTAAACAAAGCAATAAATCAAGAGGAACTGTCCCAAGCCATACAATCCCTTAAGATAGCAAAAACCCCGGGCCCAGATGGCTTTTCTAATAGCTATTATAAACTGTTTTTACCTATCCTATCCCCCTACCTCCTCCAAATGTACAACTCGTTCCTACAAGGAGAGCCGATACCCTCTACTATCACAGCAGCAAACCTAGCGATTATTCACAAAGAGGGAAGAGACCCTCTCCTCTGCGGGAATTATAGGCCTATATCCCTGCTGAATACCGATCTCAAAATCTACAGTAAGATCCTGGCAAACAGGCTAAACCCAATTCTCCCTAGACTCATACATGTAGATCAAGTAGGTTTTGTGTCCGGAAGACAGGCCTCCGACAACACACGTAAAATAGTGGATATAATAGACCACGTGAATCTCACTGGGACCAGAGCAATGATTCTAAGCCTCGACGCTGAAAAAGCGTTCGACAGGATCAAGTGGTCCTTCCTAGACCAGACCATGCTGAGGTTTGGATTCTCAGGACCTTTCCTGGAAGGAGTGAGAGCTCTTTACCATAACCCAACAGCATATGTCAAATTGGCAGGTGGGTTCTCGGATCCAATAAAGATCAGAAATGGGACTAGACAGGGCTGCCCACTCTCCCCTCTATTATTCGCCTTAACTATAGAGCCCCTAGCAGCCAAGATCAGGGACGAACCCAATATAAAAGGTATCCAAATTGGAGTTAGAGAACACAAAATTTCGCTGTTTGCAGACGATGTGATCTTGACCCTCGCGAACCCCCATACCTCCCTAACCTTACCTTCAACGACACCTGACTCAATTTGGCCAAGTATCTGACTACAAAGTAAACATGGACAAGTCTGAGGCCCTAAATTTATCCCTCCCCCCCCCAGGACTGGACCCTTATACAAGCCAACTATAAATATCGATGGAGCTCCACCCACATTAAATACTTAGGTGTTAAAATCTCTAATTCCTACAGCTCCCTATACCAATATAACTACCCACCTCTATTTAACCAGATCAAAAAAGACCTAGAGATCTGGAAAAAACACCAAATATCGTGGTTTGGGAGAATCACGGCAGTAAAAATGAACGTTCTCCCAAGACTGTTATATAACTTCCAAACCCTTCCAATCCCGGTCCCACAAACAGCGCTTAAAAACATGCAGTCTCTAATTCTCCAATTTATTTGGAATGACAAAAGGCCCAGAGTCCCTCGGTCAGTGATGCTCTCGTCTAGAGAAAGAGGAGGTGTGGGGGTCCCCGACATTGCAAAATACTACATCGCAGCACAGCTGAAGCAGGCTGTAGTTTGGAATTGCGACCCGGCCCTAGCTTCTTGGTTAGAGATAGAGTCTCACTACGCCTACCCCCTCTCCTTCCAAATGGCAATGTGGCCCACTGGCAGCAGAGGGGATAAACCACCAAGGTTTGCCCTGGGAGCAATGAGATGCACGTGGGAGGTATGGCTTAAATGTAGAGGGAAGTACGGTCTGGTAGCATCCCCCTCACAGCTCACCCCCATCTTCGGAAACCCCAAATTCCCTCCAGGGTGTTCTCCAAGTCAATTTGACCAATTTCAGGGTCACAACATTAGGATGGTGGCCGATCTGCTGCAGAAGGATGAGATCGCTACTTATCAGGTGATTAGGGATAAATACGAGATACAGGGCCTCCACCTATTTAAATATCTGCAAGTGAGACACTTTCTCCTATCCCTCTCACCAACTTCCAAATTTCCTAAATTAACCAGATTTGAAACCCTCTGCGCCAAAACAACCTATCAAAAAGGCCTGATCTCTCAAATATATAAAGGATTAGTACCCCAGTCTGGCCCACCCAACCATAGATATATGCAACGATGGTCCGAGGAATTGGGCCTCTCAATAGATCCGGAGGACTGGGAGGAGATCTGGGAGCAAGCCTCTAAAACCTCAATTTGCACAACAACAAAAGAAAACATTTACAAAATTCTATTCCAATGGTACCTGACCCCCGCTAGGCTGAGCCAGATCTACCCAGGCGCAGTTGATCTGTGCTGGAGGGGATGTGGTCAAAAGGGGGACATGGCCCACATTTGGTGGTCATGTCCGGAGATTCAGAAATTTTGGGCCATGATCCAGAGGCTAATACGAGAGATCACGGGACTAACCCTACCCTTGGACCCGGTGACCCTGGTGCTGAACAAACCTGTTGATGATCTCCATCCACCGATGTCCAGACTTATAACGGCCATACTGACGGCAGCCAGGTGTTCCATCGCTGCCGCCTGGAAGCAGACTAAAGCCCCCTCTAGAACCACTGTCACTAGCAGAATTAACGAAGTTATGTCAATGGAGAAACTGACCGCCCTGCTCCAAAAGAAAATACCCCAATTTCTAAACACCTGGGACCCGTGGCTAACAAAATAAATATACTCATAGGCAGTCGCGGAGGTAGGAGCGCGCCACCCACCCCCCCCCTCTCTCTCCTAGGTTCCCCCCCCTTCCCCCCCCTCCCATGTGTGTCTTCCCCCCTCCCCCTCCTCTCCTCCCCCTCCCCTCCAATCCCCACTCCCAAGAAAATGGAAAAAGTTATTGGGTCCATGTCAGATTGTTGAAAGCACCACTGTCATGGGATCATGACACCCTTGTATGTACTGTTTGACATGATTGTACCCAATAAAAAAATTGAGTTAAAAAAAAAAAAAACGTTTAGTCCTACCATTTCATATTTGGTTTGAAGATTTTGGAAGCTCAGGAACTTCTCGAAGCTCAGGAGGTCAGCAATCGCTCTGATATTTTTTGTTTTAAACTGATCGAATTGTCTGGGCTCACATCCAGGGGGGGAATTTCGGATTGTTATGAATTGGAATTAGTTGAGATTTAGGTGTAGTGAGCTTAAATTTGAGTTTGCTTTTCGCCCAGGTCTCCCAGGTGTGTCTCATCGGACCTAACTTGAGTTTGCAATGCTGCATGTCCTCCCTGCTCAGGGACCAAAGGCAGGCCGGCAGCGAAGGCATCCCGGCATATTGTGTTTCTATATCCAGCCAGCAGTATTGGCTTGGGTTCGCGTTCCAGACTACCACGTGGTGCAATTGGGCGGCTAGGTAGTACCTTGCAATGTCTGGGACACCCATTCCTCCTCTCCTCCTTGAGGCCAGGAGAACCGATCTGGTGACTCTGGGTTTTTTCCCTTGCCAAATAAAGTGGAAAATTAGTTTTTGAATGTTTTTTAATTCCGAGCCAGGGATGTGGACAGGGAGAGTCTGGAAATAGTATAGTAATCTAGGGAGTATGTTCATTTTAACTGAGATCATTCTCCCGATCCATGATATCTGGTATCCTCCCCATTTCTCTAGATCTTGTTTGATTTTTTGGAACAGTGCCGGATAGTTATGTTTATACAAAGTTTGGTAGGTCCTCGATATCTTGACTCCCAAGTATTTGATACAAGAGGAGCTCCAACGATAGTTAAAGTTTAGTTTGAGGAGTTGCACCTCTGGCTCTGGCAGGCTTAGGTTCAGGGCTTCTGATTTATCGTTATTTATTTTATATCCTGAGATTTTTCCAAAATCTCGGAGTTCTTTTTGTAGGTTGGGCAGGGAGATTTGGGGGTTAGTGAGGGTTAGGATGACATCATCTGCGAATAGGGATATTTTATGCTGCCTGTTTCCAATTTCTATTCCCTGGATGTCTCTATTGCGTCGTATTGCTGATGCCAGTGGCTCTATCGTAAGTGCAAAAAGGAGAGGAGAGAGGGGGCATCCCTGTCAAGTTCCGTTGGTAATCTCGAATCTCTGGTTATTGCCCCCTGGTAATTTTATTGCTGCTGACGGGTTTTGGTATAGACTACGGACCCCCTCTAGATATGAGTCGTTAAAGCCAAATTTGCGCATAGTATGGTCCAGGAATTGCCAGTTTATTCTATCGAACGCCTTCTCTGCGTCTAGGCTTAACAGTAATGCTTTGGTCCCTGTGAGGTGCACATGGTCGATAATATCGATTATCTTCCGAGTATTGTCTGAGGCTTGCCTGCCCGCGACAAATCCTACTTGGTCTATATTGATTAATCTCTGTATGATGGGGTTCAGTCTGTTTGCTAGTATTTTACTATATAATTTGAGGTCGCTGTTGAGGAGGGAGATTGGGCGATAGCTTCCACATTGCATCGGGTCTCTGCCTTCTTTGTGTATTATGGCCAGGTTGGCAAGAGACATTGATTGGGGGATTTTGTTCCCTTCCATAAAGTGATTAAATGTTTTTAGAAGATGCGTGGATAGTGTGGGCAAGAATCTCTTGTAGTAGACGTTAGTGAAACCATCAGGGCCAGGAGATTTGGTAATCTTTAATGATTTGACCGCCACCTCCAGTTCCTCTTTTGTGATCTCAGCATTGAGGACTGTGTTTTCCTCCTCCGTTAATGTGGGGAGTTGACATTTGTCTAGGTATTGTGTTATGAATTCTGAAGCTATTGGTTCCGGCCGGCCGCTTTTGGATCTTAGATTATATAGTTCGGTATAATATTTTGTAAATTCCGCTGCAATTTTGCTATCATTATATTGGATCTCACCAGACCTACTCCTGATCGCCGTTATTTGTGATCTTTTTTGTACCTCTCTTAATTTACTTGCCAAGAGCCTACCGGCCTTGTTACCCTTATCATAGTATTGTTGATTGGTCCATTTGAGGGCCTTTTCAACATCCTCCAGCTGAGTTTGCTTAAGTTTTGTTCTAGCTGTTAATAATGTTTTGTATATATTTTTTGAGGGGTTAGCTTTATGAGTTTGTTCTATTGTTCTGATAGTATCTGTGAGTTCCTTGATTAGCACTTGGCGGGCTTTTTTCCTATGGGATGCGATGGAAATAAATTTCCATCTGATGGCTGCCTTATGGGCTTCCCATAGGATTGCTGGAGAGGAGACTGTTCCCGTGTTGAAAAAGAAATAGTCCTTAAGTGAGGTTCTTATTTCCCTTTCTATTTCCAGATGATTTAATAGTGAATCGTTTAGTCTCCAAGAGTAATTTATTGTTTTTTCGAAGGGAATTGATAGTGCCAGGGTGATCGGGGCGTGGTCGGACCAAGTGATTGAGCCAATGTCTGATTCAATGGCTGCCGCCATCACATTTTTGGTGACCAGGAAATAGTCGATTCGTGAGTAGGTCTGGTGAGGTGCTGAGTAGAATGTATAATCTCGCTGGCCCTGATGTTGGGCTCTCCACACGTCCACTAATGAGAACTCGCTCAGGATTCCCCTAAACCTTTTCCCCTTGATTTGGGAGTGGGTTGTACGGGGGGGACCCATTGTGGTCGATCTGTCCTCGGTGGGGTTTAAGACCATGTTTAGGTCGCCTCCCACTATCATTGATGACAGATATCCCGGGTCTACGCCCTCGAGGACAGTTTGTAGGAATTCCGTTTGATTCTCGTTCGGGGCGTACACATTGATCAGAGCTATTGCCGAGCCCGCTAAGGAGCCATATACCACTAAAAACCTACCCCCTGGGTCCTTGGTTGTTTTAATATGATTAAATGGGGTGCCTTGTCTGATTAGGATAGCCACACCCCTCTTTTTACTACTAAATGATGCAAAAAAGCACATTGGGAACATTTTTTTGAATAAATTTGGGGGGTCTTGTGATGTGAAGTGGGTCTCCTGTAAGAATATAATGTCTCCCCCTGATTTTTTCATGTCCTGCAGGGCTAGTCTACGCTTTCTATTATTTTGTAGGCCTTTGACGTTCAGGGAACGGACCTTAATTGGGGCTGTGGATGTCATTGTAATTTTTTTGTAGTACGGGGTCTTGGGACCTCACCTTTCCCACTAGGAGAGATCTTGCGTTTATTTTTCAGTGATTCATCATATCTTAAGTTTTTATGTTCTGTAGGGGCGGAGTGTGAACTCTCTATGTGTTCTGTGGATGGTGTGTGTGGTCTGCCAAGGAGGGGGGAGGGGTGGGGGGGGGGGTGGGGAGAGGGGGGGAAAGATCTCCTGGGACAGGGTCAGCAGATAGAGAGTAGATTGAATCAGGGCCTTGTCAGGTCCTAAAGTTTTGCTGCCAGGTCTAGGAGTGACCGGCATGTGGGCAAACTCGCCCTACTGGGGTGGGTCCGGCCCCGATGGCCAGTGTGCAACAGGGGGGTCCAGACCCTCTGTTGCTGACCTGATGCGCCTTTCCCCTCTCAACCCTTGCGTAGTGGGCCTAACATTTGACTTTTATTACTTAGGCGGGGTCAGGGGTTGGAGGAGAGGGAAGAGCAGGGGGGGGCGCGGGGGGGGGGGGGGGGGGACAGGACGGGAGGGGGGAGTGGTATGAGGGGGAAGGGAAGCAATGGGGTAGGATGGGGGAACATAATCAGGAGCCTTGTAACAATGGTTTCCTACATTAGATTCTTTAGCAAACAACAGCGATGAACCATTTTGGGCCTATAAAGGGTCCCTTTAGCCTATACATTCACAGCCGTTTTTTATAACCATCAACAACCTTTAACATTTCCATTATACAGATAGCATGTCTATTTCTCCAGCGGGGCACAGTAAGCCATTTCACAGTGTTCCCAGTTTCGCATCCCTTTGGAAGCAAGGGGAGGGGGGGGGGGGACAACCTGGGGGGGGGGGGGGTGACGGGGGGGGATATATAAATTAGAAACCTTTTGCACATTTGTATACAACTCTGAGTATTGAACAGCCTACATTTTTGGTTATAATGGAGGACCCGCCTATTGATGTGAGGGATTTTAGAGACCCTTTGGCCTGTATATTCGTCTCCGTTTTTTATAACCAGCAACAACATTTAACATTTCTAGTCCCCCGGTGGGGCACATTTAACCGTTCTGTTTTTCTCTCTGTCCCAGGGAGGGAAAGGGGCGGGGCCTGTGTGGGGTGGGGAGGGAAAGGGTGGGGGGGAGGGTTGGGGAGGGAAATGGTGGGGGGGAGGGAAATGGTGGGGGGGAGGGAAAGGGTGGGGGGGAGGGGTGGGGTGGACTTGGGGGTGGAGGGGGGGTAAGGGAAGATGGGCGGGAGTGGGGGGGTAAGGGAAGATGGGCGGGAGGGGGGGCGTGTGGGGGGGGGGGAGACTAGGGGTGGGGGGGGGGAATACACAGTGGAGAATCTTTTCACATTTGCATACAGCTCTGGGTTGTAAAACAACGTGTGTTTTTGGCTGTGGTGAGAGACCCGCATATTGATTTGAGGGGTTTCAGAGGTCTTTTGACCGTTACATTCAACATCGCTTTTTATAACCATCCACATCAGATTACTTGTCTATTTCTCCAGTGGGACACAGTAAGCCAAAAAAAAATTAAAAAAAAGTGGGGGGGGGGGGGGATGGGAGGGGGGTATATAGTTAAAAATCCTTTTGCACATTTATATGTGACTTCTGAGCATTGAAACAGCATACATTTTTGGTTATAATGGCGGACCCGCATATTGATGTGAGGGATTTTAGGGTCCCTTTAGCCTACACATTCACGTCTGGTTTAACATTTCCGTTATACAGATCGCATGTCTATTTCTCCAGCGGGGCACAGTAAGCCATTTCATTATGTTCCCAGGTGCGCATGGGATGGGAGTTTCGTCTGGGGGGTCTTTTGACTTTTGCCTATGTGAGTTGATCCCTTCGGGGGTAAAGGGGGGGGAAGGGGAGGAGGGGGGGGGGTACCTACGTTGTTTTGGTTTTGTGCAGCTAGGGGCCGCTTAGTTTAGTGGTCTTGATGTTGTTTTTAAGGGTGTTATGGAGTAAACATTTTTGCTGCAGCTTTTATACAGGGCGCTGCGTGTGGATTACAACTGTGTTACCGGCCTTGCTCTTTATGTGTAGTTGCATGTGTACCCTCGGGGAGAAAAAAAAAGGGGGGGGAGGGGGGAGCATGAGTCCTCAAGGGGGGCCAGCTTAGTACACGTGTAGTCCCCACAGTTCTGCTATCTGGGGTCCCGTTGAGTCTGGGCAGACTAGTGGTGGACGGGCAAGTAGTATGCTCGGCCCAGGGCCCCATCATGGTGACTATGGGGAGTGACTGAATGCTTCGCCATTTTACAGGCTCGCAGACTCGCGTTGGGTGTTTGTCTCTTTTAATGTTCTGGTGACTAGTTTTACGGGGCGCTGTACTCACGGTTAGGATGAGAAGCCAGTCCGCAGTCCCCGCTTGAACCAGGGCATCTTTAATGTCATCTCCATAGGCAGACTGCCCCTCATCGCAGTCGTCACTTAGCCGCTCATTCTGTTGGAGTACTTCATCCAGAAGGTTCCTCCTCTGAAGATTGAGTTGTTTCCACCTTTCCCCTAAGGGAGATCCACCAGCTGTGCCAGGTCCCTGGCCACAGTGTGTAATCAGCTTGCACTGAAGTATCTGACAGGCAGACTTGAACTGCTGCAGACACTTCACTCAGGAACATAAGAACATACACACTAACTTTAGGCAGTGCTGTGTCTTATATAACCTCCAGAAACAGACCCACCTCTGTGTCACTAACAGTGGACACAAAGCATGTTGTCACTTCCTTTGTTACATATGACACCTTACCAGGGTTTGAGGGCAAACCTCCATGATTGTTGCTGGCAACCCTGCATACTTACCAGGATTACTGCCAGCATGAGAAAGATATGTACACCATTTTTACACATGGCTACACTTTTATTAAGCAAACATTATAATTACAACGCTATAATTTCACCTTCCTGATTTAACAAAAGCACACAGGGTTAGACAGTTAGCACAGTTACATGTGAGGCTTAGACAGTTAGCACAGTTACATGTGAGGGTTAGACAGTTAGCACAGTTACATGTGAGGCTTAGACAGTTAGCACAGGTACATGTGAGGCTTAGACAGTTAGCACAGTTACATGTGAGGCTTAGACAGTTAGCACAGTTACATGTGAGGGTTAGACATGAGCACAGTTACATGTGAGGCTTAGACAGTTAGCACAGTTACATGTGAGGCTTAGACAGTTAGCACAGTTACATGTGAGGGTTAGACAGTTAGCACAGTTACATGTGAGGCTTAGACAGTTAGCACAGTTACATGTGAGGGTTAGACATGAGCACAGTTACATGTGAGGCTTAGACAGTTAGCACAGTTACATGTGAGGGTTAGACAGTTAGCACAGGTACATGTGAGGGTTAGACAGTTAGCACAGTTACATGTGAGGGTTAGACAGTTAGTACAGTTACATGTGAGGGTTAGACAGTTAGCACAGTTACATGTGAGGGTTAGACAGTTCGCACAGTTACATGTGAGGGTTAGACAGTTAGCACAGTTACATGTGAGGGTTAGACAGTTCGCACAGTTACATGTGAGGGTTAGACAG